>NC_143033.1:3925000-4032500 GCF_057628025.1 Oncorhynchus mykiss | reverse complement strand
CAATGCTCAGCGGTTAAAACAAAGGAAGGAGAGGACATGGCCATGGCTACTGTCATGTAGAAACACAATATGGACTTACTACTCCATGTAAGTGTGTCGATGATAATAATGTGTTTGTTCCATAAAATACAAATAATAAGGCCTTGTGTGTGTGTGTGTGTGTGTGTGTGTGTGTGTGTGTGTGTGTGTGTGTGTTCATGTTCGGGTCGATTCAAAGCGTGGAAAGAAAGCTTGAGAACTTGTCTGCTACGACAAGAAGAGAGAGAGAGAGAGAGAGAGAGAGAGATAAAGAGAGAGATAAAGAGAGAGAGAGAGAGAGGGGGGGAGAGAGAGAGAGAGAGGGAGAGAGAGAGAGATAAAGAGAGAGAGAGAGAGAGAGGGGGGGAGGAGAGAGAGAGAGAGAGAGAGGGAGAGAGAGAGGGAGAGAGAGAGAGAGAGAGAGAGAGAGAGAGAGAGAGAGAGAGGAGGGGGGGAGAGAGAGAAAAAAAACAACAGGATTTCACAGTCAGATGATCATGCCATTGTTCACCAAATTAACCAACAAACAAACGCAAAAAGGAAATGTAGAAAGAACATTTGTGGAGAAGAAAAGTCATCTGAAAATGAGGAGAGACTAGCAACTGTAACAGCTGTTTAATGTTTTAGTGAAAAACATCACTCTGTTAGTCAGTTCCATTCCCTACATAGTGCACTACTTTAGACCAGAGACCTATGGAACCCTATTCTCTATATAGTGCACTACTTTAGACCAGAGCCCTATGGAACCCTATTCCCTATATAGTGCACTACTTTAGACCAGAGCCCTATGGAACCCTATTCCCTATATAGTGCACTACTTTAGACCAGAGCCCTATGGAACCCTATTCCCTATATAGGGCACTACTTTAGACCAGGGCCCTATGGAACCCTATTCCCTATCTATATATATATATATATATATATAGGGATAGGGTGCCATTTGGGACACAGATCATGTGTTTGGACTCCAGGAAGAGTAGCTGCTGCCAAGGCAACCTAATGGGGATCCATAATAAACCCCAGGAAGAGTAGCTGCTGCCTTGACAGGAACTAACGGGGATCCATAATAAACCCCAGGAAGAGTAGCTGCTGCCTTGGCAGGAACTAATGGGGATCCATAATAAACCCCAGGAAGAGTAGCTGCTGCCTTGGCAGGAACTAATGGGGATCCATAATAAACCCCAGGAAGAGTAGCTGCTGCCTTGGTAGGAACGAATAGGGATCCATAATAAACCCCAGGAAGAGTAGCTGCTGCCTTGGTAGGAACGAATAGGGATCCATAATAAACCCCAGGAAGAGTAGCTGCTGCCTTGGTAGGAACGAATAGGGATCCATAATAAACCCAGGAAGAGTAGCTGCTGCCTTGACAGGAACTAATGGGGATCCATAATGAACCCCAGGAAGAGTAGCTGCTGCCTTGGCAGGAACTAATGGGGATCCATAATAAACCCCAGGAAGAGTAGCTGCTGCCTTGGCAGGAACTAATGGGGATCCATAATAAACCCCAGGAAGAGTAGCTGCTGCCTTGGCAGGAACTAATGGGGATCCATAATAAACCCCAGGAAGAGTAGCTGCTGCCTTGGTAGGAACGAATAGGGATCCATAATAAACCCCAGGAAGAGTAGCTGCTGCCTTGGTAGGAACGAATAGGGATCCATAATAAACCCCAGGAAGAGTAGCTGCTTTCTTGGCAGGAACTAATGGGGATCCATAATAAACCCCAGGAAGAGTAGCTGCTTTCTTGGCAGGAACTAATGAGGATCCATAATAAACCCCGGGAAGAGTAGCTGCTGCCTTGGCAGGAACTAATGGGGATCCATAATAAACCCCAGGAAGAGTAGCTGCTGCCTTGGCAGGAACTAATGGGGATCCATAATAAAACCCAGGAAGAGTAGCTGCTGTCTTGGCAGGAACTAATGGGGATCCATAATAAACCCCAGGAAGAGTAGCTGCTGCCTTGGCAGGAACTAATGGGGTTCCATAATAAACCCCAGGAAGAGTAGCTGCTGCCTTGGCAGGAACGAATAGGGATCCATAATAAACCCCAGGAAGAGTAGCTGCTGCCTTGGTAGGAACGAATAGGGATCCATAATAAACCCCAGGAAGAGTAGCTGCTTTCTTGGCAGGAACTAATGGGGATCCATAATAAACCCCAGGAAGAGTAGCTGCTTTCTTGGCAGGAACTAATGAGGATCCATAATAAACCCCGGGAAGAGTAGCTGCTGCCTTGGCAGGAACTAATGGGGATCCATAATAAACCCCAGGAAGAGTAGCTGCTGCCTTGGCAGGAACTAATGGGGATCCATAATAAAACCCAGGAAGAGTAGCTGCTGTCTTGGCAGGAACTAATGGGGATCCATAATAAACCCCAGGAAGAGTAGCTGCTGCCTTGGCAGGAACTAATGGGGTTCCATAATAAACCCCAGGAAGAGTAGCTGCTGCCTTGGCAGGAACTAATGGGGATCCATAATAAACCCCAGGAAGAGAAGCTGCTGCCTTGGCAGGAACTAATGGGGATCCATAATAAACCCCAGGAAGAGTAGCTGCTGCCTTGGCAGGAACTAATGGGGATCCATAATAAACCCCAGGAAGAGTAGCTGCTGCCAAGGCAACCTAATGGGGATCCATAATAAACCCCAGGAAGAGTAGCTGCTGCCTTGGTAGGAACTAATGGGGATCCATAATAAACCCCAGGAAGAGTAGCTGCTGCCTTGACAGGAACTAATGGGGATCCATAATAAACCCCAGGAAGAGTAGCTGCTGTCTTGGCATGAACTAATGGGGATCCATAATAAACCCCAGGAAGAGTAGCTGCTGCCTTGACAGGAACTAATGGGGATCCATAATAAACCCCAGGAAGAGTAGCTGCTGTCTTGGCATGAACTAATGGGGATCCTTTATAAACCCCAGGAAGAGTATCTGCTGCCTTGGCAGGAACTAATGGTGATCCATAATAAACCCCAGGAAGAGTAGCTGCTGCCTTGGTAGGAACTAATAGGGATCCATAATAAACCCCAGGAAGAGTAGCTGCTGCCAAGGCAACCTAATGGGGATCCATAATAAAAACAAATACTCAGTAATTAACACCTTGTACGCATAGCAACATGTCAGGATGGGAGCACAGTAGCTAAATACCAAAGCTAAAATATTCTGTGTCACGCAGTAAACATTGTTTTATAGAGAAAATCTATTCTAACACAGTTTCTCAGAGTGTAGCGCAGTGATGTTCTGTCTCAGGCAGGCCGAAGACATCCCCAGTAACAGGGCCCAGAGGTATTCCCAAACAGTAACAGGGCCCAGAGGTATTCCCCAACAGTAACAGGGCCCAGAGGTATTCCCCAACAGTAACAAAGCCCAGAGATATTCCCCAACAGTAACAGGGCCCAGAGGTATTCCCCAACAGTAACAGGGCCCAGAGATATTCCCCAACAGTAACAAAGCCCAGAGATATTCCCCAACAGTAACAGGGCCCAGAGGTATTCCCCAACAGTAACAGAGCCCAGAGGTATTCCCAAACAGTAAGGATAACTCACAGTGTGTCCCAAACCCTATTCCCTATATACAGTAGGCCTAGGGGTTCATGCTCCGGTTGATTAAAAAATGTCATGATATTTAGTGATATTGATTTGTGTGTGGTTGTCAACACAACCACCAGATATCAACATTTAAAGGAGATGTATCTTCTGATTGGATAGTTCCATATGAGCCTCTGACTGAGTCTGGCTTTAATTCCAGTTTGTCTACAAATTAATAATTGATATGTTGGATTCACGTCTTCATCTCAACCAAAAAAGTTAAAGAACAGGAATAAATCAAATTAAATTTGATTTAAAATCAAATCAAATATATTTTACGTGCATTTGAAGTTTAATTTAATGTGAAAACAACGGGGTTGTAGACTTTCATAAGGCACGCTATGTTGTAATCTCATTGATCAACACATCTACCAAATATTATCCAATTATCCACGTTGAAATGGCATGGTGCGCCCTGTGGGATTCCAGCTCCAGCTCTTTTCCCTGCCTAACCCAACCAGGAAGAGACACAGAGGCAAACCAGGAAGCAAAACCAGGAAACAGTCACAGCAGCTTCTACAGCCGCAAACAGACACAACAGGCAGTGGGAGGCTGGGTCATACTGTTCTGTTTATAATGGAAACATACACAGTGGACAAACATTAGGAACACCTTCCTAATTTTGAGTTGCCCCCCCCCCCCCCCCCCCCCCTTTTGCCCTCAGAACAGCCTCAATTCGTCGGGACATGGACTCTACGAGGTGTCGAAAGCGTTCCTCATGGATGTTGACTCCAATGCTTCCCACAGTTGAGTCAAGTTAGTTGGATGTCCTTTGGGTGGTGGACCGTTGTTGACACACAGGGGAAACTGTGTGATACCAGGCGCGGTGTCAGAGGAAGGCCCTTAAAAAAGTCAAAGAATCCAGCCACCCTAGTCATAGACTGTTCTCTCTGCTACAGTACGGTAAGCGGTACCAGAGCACCAGGTGTAGGTCCAAAAGGCTTCTAAACAGCTTCTACCCCCCAAGCCATAAGACTGAACATCTAATCAAATGGCTACCCAGACTATTTGTTTTGCCCCCTCCCCCTCTTTTACACAGCTGCTACTCTCTGTTGTTATCATCTATGCATAGCAACGTTAATAACTCTACCTACATGTACATATTACCTCAACTACCTCAACTCTGTACCGGTACCCCCCTGTATATAGCCTCCACATTGACTCTGTACCGGTACCCCCCTGTATATAGCCTCCACATTGACTCTGTACCGTAATATCCTGTATATAGCCTCCACACTGACTCTGTACTGGTACCCCCTGTATATAGCCTCCACATTGACTCTGTACCGGTACCACCATGTATATAGCCTTCACATTGACTCTGTACCGGTACCCCCTGTATACAGCCTCCACATTGACTCTGTACCAGTACCACCTGTATATAGCCTCCACATTGACTCTGTACCGGTACCCCCTGTATATAGCCTCCACATTGACTCTGTACCGGTACCCCCTGTATATAGCCTCCACATTGACTCTGTACCGTAATACCCTGTATATAGCCTCCACACTGACTCTGTACCGTAATACCCTGTATATAGCCTCCACACTGACTCTGTACCAGTACCACCTGTTTATAGCCTCCACACTGACTCTGTACCGTAATACCCTGTATATAGCCTCCACATTGACTCTGTACCAGTTCCCCCTGTATATAGCCTCCACACTGACTCTGTAGCGTAATACCCTGTATATAGTCTCCACATTGACTCTGTACCAGTTCCCCCTGTATATAGTCTCCACATTGACTCTGTACCAGTTCCCCCTGTATATAGGCTCGCTATTGTTATTTTACTGCTGCTCTTTAATTACTTGTTACTTTTATTTCTTATTCTTATCCGTATTTTTTTAAACTGCACTGTCAGTTAAGGGCTCATAAGTAAGCATTCCACTGTAAGGTCTACTACACCTGCACTAGCACTGTTGTATTCAGCATTTCACTGTAAGGTCTACTACACCTGTTGTATTCAGCATTTCACTGTAAGGTCTACTACACCTGTTGTATTCAGCATTTCACTGTGAGGTCTACTACACCTGTTGTATTCAGCATTTCACTGTGAGGTCTACTACACCTGTTGTATTCAGCATTTCACTGTGAGGTCTAAACCTGTTGTATTCAGCATTTCACTGAGGTCTACTACACCTGTTGTATTCAGCATTTCACTGTGAGGTCTACTACACCTGTTGTATTCAGCATTGCACTGAGGTCTACTACACCTGTTGTATTCAGCATTTCACTGTAAGGTCTACTACACCTGTTGTATTCAGCATTTCACTGTAAGGTCTACTACACCTGTTGTATTCAGCATTTCACTGTAAGGTCTACTACACCTGTTGTATTCAGCATTTCACTGTGAGGTCTACTACACCTGTTGTATTCAGCATTTCACTGTGAGGTCTACTACACCTGTTGTATTCAGCATTTCACTGTAAGGTCTACTACACCTGTTGTATTCAGCATTTCACTGTAAGGTCTACTACACCTGTTGTATTCAGCATTTCACTGTAAGGTCTACTACACCTGTTGTATTCAGCATTTCACTGTAAGGTCTACTACACCTGTTGTATTCAGCATTTCACTGTAAGGTCTACTACACCTGTTGTATTCAGCATTTCACTGTGAGGTCTAAACCTGTTGTATTCAGCATTTCACTGTAAGGTCTACTACACCTGTTGTATTCAGCATTTCACTGTGAGGTCTACTACACCTGTTGTATTCAGCATTTCACTGAGGTCTACTACACCTGTTGTATTCAGCATTTCACTGAGGTCTACTACACCTGTTGTATTCAGCATTTCACTGTGAGGTCTACTACACCTGTTGTATTCAGCATTTCACTGTAAGGTCTACTACACCTGTTGTATTCAGCATTTCACTGTAAGGTCTACTACACCTGTTGTATTCAGCATTTCACTGTAAGGTCTACTACACCTGTTGTATTCAGCATTTCACTGTAAGGTCTACTATACCTGTTGTATTCAGCATTTCACTGTAAGGTCAACTACACCTGTTGTATTCAGCATTTCACTGTAAGGTCTACTACACCTGTTGTATTCAGCATTTCACTGTAAGGTCTACTACACCTGTTGTATTCAGCATTTCACTGTAAGGTCTACTACACCTGTTGTATTCAGCATTTCACTGTGAGGTCTACTACACCTGTTGTATTCAGCATTTCACTGTGAGGTCTACTACTCCTGTTGTATTCAGCATTTCACTGTAAGGTCTACTACACCTGTTGTATTCAGCATTTCACTGTGAGGTCTACTACACCTGTTGTATTCAGCATTTCACTGTAAGGTCTACTACACCTGTTGTATTCAGCATTTCACTGTAAGGTCTACTACACCTGTTGTATTCAGCATTTCACTGTGAGGTCTACTACACCTGTTGTATTCAGCATTTCACTGTAAGGTCTACTACACCTGTTGTATTCAGCATTTCACTGTAAGGTCTACTACACCTGTTGTATTCAGCATTTCACTGTAAGGTCTACTACACCTGTTGTATTCAGCATTTCACTGTAAGGTCTACTACACCTGTTGTATTCAGCATTTCACTGTGAGGTCTACTACACCTGTTGTATTCAGCATTTCACTGTGAGGTCTACTACACCTGTTGTATTCGGCATTTCACTGTGAGGTCTACTACACCTGTTGTATTCAGCATTTCACTGTAAGGTCTACTACACCTGTTGTATTCAGCATTTCACTGTAAGGTCTACTACACCTGTTGTATTCAGCATTTCACTGTAAGGTCTACTACACCTGTTGTATTCAGCATTTCACTGTAAGGTCTACTACACCTGTTGTATTCAGCATTTCACTGTAAGGTCTACTACACCTGTTGTATTCAGCATTTCACTGTAAGGTCTACTACACCTGTTGTATTCAGCATTTCACTGTAAGGTCTACTACACCTGTTGTATTCAGCATTTCACTGTAAGGTCTACTACACCTGTTGTATTCAGCATTTCACTGTAAGGTCTACTACACCTGTTGTATTCAGCATTTGACTGTGAGGTCTACTACACCTGTTGTATTCAGCATTTCACTGTAAGGTCTACTACACCTGTTGTATTCAGCATTTCACTGTAAGGTCTACTACACCTGTTGTATTCGGCATTTCACTGTGAGGTCTACTACACCTGTTGTATTCAGCATTTCACTGTAAGGTCTACTACACCTGTTGTATTCAGCATTTCACTGTAAGGTCTACTACACCTGTTGTATTCAGCATTTCACTGTGAGGTCTACTACACCTGTTGTATTCAGCATTTCACTGTAAGGTCTACTACATCTGTTGTATTCAGCATTTCACTGTGAGGACCACACCCCAACCCAGGACCCCACCCATCCCCCGGACCACACCCCTCCCCCGGACCACACCCCAACCCAGGACCCCACCCATCCCCCGGACCACACCCCAACCCAGGACCACCAGACCAACCCTATAGGTTATCAATGTAATATCAGCAGCACCAGACCAACCCTACAGGTTATCAATGTAATATCAACAGCACCAGACCAACTCTATAGGTTATCAATGTAATATCAACAGCACCAGACCAACTCTATAGGTTATCAATGTAATATCAACAGCACCAGACCAACTCTATAGGTTATCAATGTAATATCAGCAGCACCAGACCAACCCCACAGGTTATCAATGTAATAGCAACAGCACCAGACCATCCCTATAGGTTATCAATGTAATATCAGCAGCACCAGACCAACCCTATAGGTTATCAATGTAATAGCAACAGCACCAGACCATCCCTATAGGTTATCAATGTAATATCAGCAGCACCAGACCAACCCTATAGGTTATCAATGTAATATCAACAGCACCAGACCAACCCTATAGGTTATCAATGTAATATCAACAGCACCAGACCAACCCTATAGGTTATCAATGTAATATCAGTAGCACCAGACCAACCCTATAGGTTATCAATGTAATATCAACAGCACCAGACCAACCCTATAGGTTATCAATGTAATATCAGCAGCACCAGACCAACCCTATAGGTTATCAATGTAATATCAACAGCACCAGAGAGCTCTGTTTTTTTATGGTCGTCACTTCTGCATCTTACTAACCTGGGATTCCTCCCAGGTGGCACCCTATTGCCATAGGGCTCTGGTCACAAGTAGTGCAGCACATATTCCAATATGGGACGCAGCCTTACCGACCGCTCCAGGTGAGGGATGTAAATCCCATTAACTTGTTCTTTCCCACTTATAGCCACAGGCCTTCATAAAACCACACTGCTATTCTGCTGAACACAAGGCTACAGATAAGCTAGCTAGCTACACGTTGGTTGACATCCACGCAGAGGGTCTAACATAGTAGTTTAGTTATTGTGTATGAGGGACATAGTAGTTGAGTTATTGTGTATGAGGGACATAGTAGTTGAGTTATTGTGTATGAGGGACATAGTAGTTGAGTTATTGTGTATGAGGGACATAGTAGTTGAGTTATTGTGTATGAGGGACATAGTAGTTGAGTTATTGTGTATGAGGGACATAGTAGTTGAGTTATTGTGTATGAGGGACATAGTAGTTTAGTTATTGTGTATGAGGGACATAGCAGTTGAGTTATTGTGTATGAGGGACATAGTAGTTTAGTTATTGTGTATGAGGGACATAGCAGTTTAGTTATTGGGTATGAGGGACATAGTAGTTGAGTTATTGTGTATGAGGGACATAGTAGTTGAGTTATTGTGTATGAGGGACATAGTAGTTGAGTTATTGTGTATGAGGGACATAGTAGTTGAGTTATTGTGTATGAGGGACATAGCAGTTGAGTTATTGTGTATGAGGGACATAGTAGTTTAGTTATTGTGTATGAGGGACATAGCAGTTGAGTTATTGTGTATGAGGGACATAGTAGTTTAGTTATTGTGTATGAGGGACATAGCAGTTGAGTTATTGTGTATGAGGGACATAGTAGTTGAGTTATTGTGTATGAGGGACATAGCAGTTGAGTTATTGTGTACAATAGAAAGGACATACAATATATAGGTTAACTCTTTAGAGTCTAAGACATCGGGGGGAAGGAGCTGCTAAGCTGACATCTGGAATTGTTTTAAGAAGGTTATACTATTGATCATTTAGCTATTTGATTTAGAATTATAGGTCCCCTTTAGGTATTAAAAACATACTTTACTATTAAAGCCCATATCACACTCATAAATTACCAAAATAAATCATAACAAACAAGATTTTGAAGTGTCTGTCCTAAATCTAGGAGATGTAAAAACACATCAGGCGATATATAAATATATTTTTTACAACATTTTTAACGCCTTTTTATGGGCGGGTGGGGTGGGGGGGGGGGGTTGGAGTAGGCACAAAACTATCTTCATACTCCCATTCGTTTTGTTAAAACCGGTACCGGTTACCGTCAGACGAGTCCAGGTGTGCTAATTTCAGATGTCCGCTCGCATCATACGTCTTCACCTCACTAAACACGCAAAACTTATTATTTCTAGAAGAGCCCCGGGAGCTGGCGAGGAACATTTCAGATGAGAAGCCCGTCAGTTGACATCTTGGCTCGTCCACCATATCCTCTGTAACGGGTTCTTATGATGCAAGGCCCAGGGGATGGTGAATACCATGTGAGATAACACACGACTACTGTGTAGGGTGTAGGGTGAATACCATGTGAGATAACACAGGACTACTGTGTAGGGTGTAGGGTGAATACCATGTGAGATAACACAGGACTACTGTGTAGGGTGAATACCATGTGAGATAACACAGGACTACTGTGTAGGGTGAATACCATGTGAGATAACACAGGACTACTGTGTAGGGTGAAAACCATGTGAGATAACACAGGACTACTGTGTAGGGTGAATACGATGTGAGATAACACAGGACTACTGTGTAGGGTGTAGGGTGAATACCATGTGAGATAACACAGGACTACTGTGTAGGGTGAATACCATGTGAGATAACACAGGACTACTGTGTAGGGTGAATACCATGTGAGATAACACAGGACTACTGTGTAGGGTGAAAACCATGTGAGATAACACAGGACTACTGTGTAGGGTGAATACGATGTGAGATAACACAGGACTACTGTGTAGGGTGTAGGGTGAATACGATGTGAGATAACACAGGACTACTGTGTAGGGTGAATACGATGTGAGATAACACAGGACTACTGTGTAGGGTGTAGGGTGAATACGATGTGAGATAACATAGGACTACTGTGTAGGGTGAATACGATGTGAGATAACACAGGACTACTGTGTAGGGTGAATACGATGTGAGATAACACAGGACTACTGTGTAGGGTGAAAACCATGTGAGATAACACAGGACTACTGTGTAGGGTGAATACGATGTGAGATAACACAGGACTACTGTGTAGGGTGTAGGGTGAATACGATGTGAGATAACACAGGACTACTGTGTAGGGTGAATACGATGTGAGATAACACAGGACTACTGTGTAGGGTGTAGGGTGAATACGATGTGAGATAACATAGGACTACTGTGTAGGGTGAATACGATGTGAGATAACACAGGACTACTGTGTAGGGTGAATACGATGTGAGATAACACAGGACTACTGTGTAGGGTGAATACGATGTGAGATAACACAGGACTACTGTGTAGGGTGAATACGATGTGAGATAACACAGGACTACTGTGTAGGGTGTAGGGTGAATACGATGTGAGATAACATAGGACTACTGTGTAGGGTGAATACGATGTGAGATAACACAGGACTACTGTGTAGGGTGAATACGATGTGACTGGACTCTACCAACACACTAACACACACTGGACTCTACCAACACACTAACACACACTGGACTCTACCAACACACACTGGACTCTACCAACACACTAACACACACTGGACTCTACCAACACACTAACACACACTGGACTCTACCAACACACTAACACACACTGGACTCTACCAACACACTAACACACACTGGACTCTACCAACACAATAACACACACTGGACTCTACCAACACACACTGGACTCTACCAACACACACTGGAATCTACCAACACACTAACACACACTGGACTCTACCAACACAATAACACACACTGGACTCTACCAACACACTAACACACACTGGACTCTACCAACACAATAACACACACTGGACTCTACCAACACAATAACACACACTGGACTCTACCAACACACTAACACACACTGGACTCTACCAACACAATAACACACACTGGACTCTACCAACTCAATAACACACACTGGACTCTACCAACACACTAACACACACTGGACTCTACCAAAAGTTGAACACACACTGGACTCTACCAACACACACTGGACTCTACCAACACACACTGGACTCTACCAACACAATAACACACACTGGACTCTAACAACACACACTGGACTCTACCAACACAATAACACACACTGGACTCTACCAACACACACTGGACTCTACCAACACAATAACACACACTGGACTCTACCAACACAATAACACACACTGGACTCTACCAACACACACTGGACTCTACAAACACAATAACACACACTAGACTCTACCAACACAATAACACACTGGACTCTACCAACACAATAACACACACTGGACTCTACCAACACACACTGGTCTCTATCAACACACACTGGACTCTACAAACACACTAACACACACTGGACTCTACCAACACAATAACACACACTGGACTCTACCAACACAATAACACACACTGGACTCTACCAACACACACTGGACTCTACCAACACAATAACACACACTGGACTCTACCAACACACACTGGACTCTACCAACACACACTGGACTCTACCAACACAATAACACACACTGGACTCTACCAACACACTAACACACACTGGACTCTACCAACACACTAACACACACTGGAATCTACCAACACACACTGGACTCTACCAACACAATAACACACACTGGACTCTACCAAAAGTTGAACACACACTGGACTCTACCAACACACTAACACACACTGGACTCTACCAACACAATAACACACACTGGACTCTACCAACACAATAACACACACTGGACTCTACCAACACACTAACACACACTGGACTCTACCAACACACACTGGACTCTACCAACACACACACACACACTGGACTCTACCAACACAATAACACACACTGGACTCTACCAACACACACTGGTCTCTATCAACACACACTGGACTCTACAAACACACTAACACACACTGGACTCTACCAACACAATAACACACACTGGACTCTACCAACACAATAACACACACTGGACTCTACCAACACACACTGGACTCTACCAACACAATAACACACACTGGACTCTACCAACACACACTGGACTCTACCAACACACACTGGACTCTACCAACACAATAACACACACTGGACTCTACCAACACACTAACACACACTGGACTCTACCAACACACTAACACACACTGGAATCTACCAACACACACTGGACTCTACCAACACAATAACACACACTGGACTCTACCAAAAGTTGAACACACACTGGACTCTACCAACACACTAACACACACTGGACTCTACCAACACAATAACACACACTGGACTCTACCAACACACTAACACACACTGGACTCTACCAACACACTAACACACACTGGACTCTACCAACACACTAACACACACTGGACTCTACCAACACACTAACACACACTGGACTCTACCAACACACTAACACACACTGGACTCTACCAACACACTAACACACACTGGACTCTACCAACACACTAACACACACTGGACTCTACCAACACACTAACACACACTGGACTCTACCAACACAATAACACACACTGGACTCTACCAACACACTAACACACACTGGACTCTACCAACACAATAACACACACTGGACTCTACCAACACACACTGGACTCTACCAACACACACTGGACTCTACCAACACAATAACACACTGGACTCTACCAACACAATAACACACACTGGACTCTACCGACACACTAACACACACTGGATTCTACCAACACACACTGGACTCTACCAACACAATAACACACACTGGACTCTACCAACACACACTGGTCTCTATCAACACACACTGGACTCTACCAACACACTAACACACACTGGACTCTACCAATACACACTGGACTCTACCAACACAATAACACAAACTGGACTCTACCAACACAATAACACACTGGACTCTACCAACACAATAACACACACTGGACTCTACCAACACACACTGGTCTCTACCAACACACTAACACACACTGGACTCTACCAACACACACTGGACTCTACCAACACAATAACACACACTGGACTCTACCAACACAATAACACACACTGGACTCTACCAACACAATAACACACACTGGACTCTACCAACACAATAACACACACTGGACTCTACCAACACACACTGGACTCTACCAACACAATAACACACACTGGACTCTACCAACACAATAACACACACTGGACTCTACCAACACACACTGGACTCTACCAACACACACTGGACTCTACCAACACAATAACACACTGGACTCTACCAACACAATAACACACACTGGACTCTACCAACACAATAACACACTGGACTCTACCAACACACTAACACACACTGGACTCTACCAACACAATAACACACTGGACTCTACCAACACACACTGGACTCTACCAACACAATAACACACACTGGACTCTAACAACACACACTGGACTCTACCAACACACACTGGACTCTACCAACACACACTGGACTCTACCGACACAATAACACACACTGGACTCTACCAACACAATAACACACACTGGACTCTACCAACACAATAACACACACTGGACTCTACCAACACAATAACACACACTGGCCTCTACCAACACACTAACACACACTGGCCTCTACCAACACACACTGGACTCTACCAAAACAACAACACACACTGGACTCTACCAACACAATAACACACACTGGCCTCTACCAACACACTAACACACACTGGCCTCTACCAACACACACTGGACTCTACCAAAACAACAACACACACTGGCCTCTACCAACACACTAACACACACTGGACTCTACCAACACACTAACACACACTGGACTCTACCAACACAATAACACACACTGGACTCTACCAACACACTAACACACACTGGACTCTACCAACACAATAACACACACTGGACTCTACCAACACACACTGGACTCTACCAACACAATAACACACACTGGACTCTACCAACACAATAACACACACTGGACTCTACCAACACAATAACACACACTGGACTCTACCAACACACACTGGACTCTACCAACACAATACCACACTGGACTCTACCAACACAATAACACACACTGGACTCTACCGACACACACTGGACTCTACCAACACAATAACACACTGGACTCTACCAACACAATAACACACACTGGCCTCTACCAACACACTAACACACACTGGACTCTACCAACACACTAACACACACTGGACTCTACCAACACAATAACACACACTGGACTCTACCAACACACTAACACACACTGGACTCTACCAACACAATAACACACACTGGACTCTACCAACACACACTGGACTCTACCAACACAATAACACACACTGGACTCTACCAACACAATAACACACACTGGACTCTACCAACACACACTGGACTCTACCAACACAATAACACACTGGACTCTACCAACACACTAACACACACTGGCCTCTACCAACACACACTGGACTCTACCAACACAATAACACACTGGACTCTACCAACACAATAACACACACTGGACTCTACCAACACAATAACACACTGGACTCTACCAACACACTAACACACTGGACTCTACCAACACAATAACACACTGGACTCTACCAACACACACTGGACTCTACCAACACAATAACACACACTGGACTCTAACAACACACACTGGACTCTACCAACACACACTGGACTCTACCAACACACACTGGACTCTACCGACACAATAACACACACTGGACTCTACCAACACAATAACACACACTGGACTCTACCAACACAATAACACACACTGGACTCTACCAACACAATAACACACACTGGCCTCTACCAACACACTAACACACACTGGCCTCTACCAACACACACTGGACTCTACCAAAACAACAACACACACTGGACTCTACCAACACAATAACACACACTGGCCTCTACCAACACACTAACACACACTGGCCTCTACCAACACACACTGGACTCTACCAAAACAACAACACACACTGGCCTCTACCAACACACTAACACACACTGGACTCTACCAACACACTAACACACACTGGACTCTACCAACACAATAACACACACTGGACTCTACCAACACACTAACACACACTGGACTCTACCAACACAATAACACACACTGGACTCTACCAACACACACTGGACTCTACCAACACAATAACACACACTGGACTCTACCAACACAATAACACACACTGGACTCTACCAACACAATAACACACACTGGACTCTACCAACACACACTGGACTCTACCAACACAATAACACACTGGACTCTACCAACACAATAACACACACTGGACTCTACCGACACACTAACACACACTGGATTCTACCAACACACACTGGACTCTACCAACACAATAACACACACTGGACTCTACCAACACAATATCACACACTGGACTCTACCAACACACTAACACACACTGGACTCTACCAACACAATAACACACACTGGACTCTACCAACACACTAACACACACTGGACTCTACCAACACAATAACACACACTGGACTCTACCAACACACACTGGTCTCTACCAACACACTAACACACACTGGACTCTACCAACACAATAACACACTGGACTCTACCAACACAATAACACACACTGGACTCTACCAACACACACTGGTCTCTACCAACACACTAACACACACTGGACTCTACCAACACACACTGGACTCTACCAACACAATAACACACACTGGACTCTACCAACACAATAACACACTGGACTCTACCAACACAATAACACACACTGGACTCTACCAACACACACTGGTCTCTACCAACACACTAACACACACTGGACTCTACCAACACACACTGGACTCTACCAACACAATAACACACACTGGACTCTACCAACACAATAACACACACTGGACTCTACCAACACAATAACACACACTGGACTCTACCAACACAATAACACACACTGGACTCTACCAACACACACTGGACTCTACCAACACAATAACACACACTGGACTCTACCAACACAATAACACACACTGGACTCTACCAACACACACTGGACTCTACCAACACACACTGGACTCTACCAACACAATAACACACTGGACTCTACCAACACAATAACACACACTGGACTCTACCAACACAATAACACACTGGACTCTACCAACACACTAACACACACTGGACTCTACCAACACAATAACACACTGGACTCTACCAACACACACTGGACTCTACCAACACAATAACACACACTGGACTCTAACAACACACACTGGACTCTACCAACACACACTGGACTCTACCAACACACACTGGACTCTACCGACACAATAACACACACTGGACTCTACCAACACAATAACACACACTGGACTCTACCAACACAATAACACACACTGGACTCTACCAACACAATAACACACACTGGCCTCTACCAACACACTAACACACACTGGCCTCTACCAACACACACTGGACTCTACCAAAACAACAACACACACTGGACTCTACCAACACAATAACACACACTGGCCTCTACCAACACACTAACACACACTGGCCTCTACCAACACACACTGGACTCTACCAAAACAACAACACACACTGGCCTCTACCAACACACTAACACACACTGGACTCTACCAACACACTAACACACACTGGACTCTACCAACACAATAACACACACTGGACTCTACCAACACACTAACACACACTGGACTCTACCAACACAATAACACACACTGGACTCTACCAACACACACTGGACTCTACCAACACAATAACACACACTGGACTCTACCAACACAATAACACACACTGGACTCTACCAACACAATAACACACACTGGACTCTACCAACACACACTGGACTCTACCAACACAATACCACACTGGACTCTACCAACACAATAACACACACTGGACTCTACCGACACACACTGGACTCTACCAACACAATAACACACTGGACTCTACCAACACAATAACACACACTGGCCTCTACCAACACACTAACACACACTGGACTCTACCAACACACTAACACACACTGGACTCTACCAACACAATAACACACACTGGACTCTACCAACACACTAACACACACTGGACTCTACCAACACAATAACACACACTGGACTCTACCAACACACACTGGACTCTACCAACACAATAACACACACTGGACTCTACCAACACAATAACACACACTGGACTCTACCAACACACACTGGACTCTACCAACACAATAACACACTGGACTCTACCAACACACTAACACACACTGGCCTCTACCAACACACACTGGACTCTACCAACACAATAACACACTGGACTCTACCAACACAATAACACACACTGGACTCTACCAACACAATAACACACTGGACTCTACCAACACACTAACACACTGGACTCTACCAACACAATAACACACTGGACTCTACCAACACACACTGGACTCTACCAACACAATAACACACACTGGACTCTAACAACACACACTGGACTCTACCAACACACACTGGACTCTACCAACACACACTGGACTCTACCGACACAATAACACACACTGGACTCTACCAACACAATAACACACACTGGACTCTACCAACACAATAACACACACTGGACTCTACCAACACAATAACACACACTGGCCTCTACCAACACACTAACACACACTGGCCTCTACCAACACACACTGGACTCTACCAAAACAACAACACACACTGGACTCTACCAACACAATAACACACACTGGCCTCTACCAACACACTAACACACACTGGCCTCTACCAACACACACTGGACTCTACCAAAACAACAACACACACTGGCCTCTACCAACACACTAACACACACTGGACTCTACCAACACACTAACACACACTGGACTCTACCAACACAATAACACACACTGGACTCTACCAACACACTAACACACACTGGACTCTACCAACACAATAACACACACTGGACTCTACCAACACACACTGGACTCTACCAACACAATAACACACACTGGACTCTACCAACACAATAACACACACTGGACTCTACCAACACAATAACACACACTGGACTCTACCAACACACACTGGACTCTACCAACACAATAACACACTGGACTCTACCAACACAATAACACACACTGGACTCTACCGACACACTAACACACACTGGATTCTACCAACACACACTGGACTCTACCAACACAATAACACACACTGGACTCTACCAACACAATATCACACACTGGACTCTACCAACACACTAACACACACTGGACTCTACCAACACAATAACACACACTGGACTCTACCAACACACTAACACACACTGGACTCTACCAACACAATAACACACACTGGACTCTACCAACACACACTGGTCTCTACCAACACACTAACACACACTGGACTCTACCAACACAATAACACACTGGACTCTACCAACACAATAACACACACTGGACTCTACCAACACACACTGGTCTCTACCAACACACTAACACACACTGGACTCTACCAACACACACTGGACTCTACCAACACAATAACACACACTGGACTCTACCAACACAATAACACACACTGGACTCTACCAATACACACTGGACTCTACCAACACAATAACACAAACTGGACTCTACCAACACAATAACACACTGGACTCTACCAACACAATAACACACACTGGACTCTACCAACACACACTGGTCTCTACCAACACACTAACACACACTGGACTCTACCAACACACACTGGACTCTACCAACACAATAACACACACTGGACTCTACCAACACAATAACACACACTGGACTCTACCAACACAATAACACACACTGGACTCTACCAACACACTAACACACACTGGACTCTACCAACACACACTGGACTCTACCAACACAATAACACACACTGGACTCTACCAACACAATAACACACACTGGACTCTACCAACACACACTGGACTCTACCAACACACACTGGACTCTACCAACACAATAACACACTGGACTCTACCAACACAATAACACACACTGGACTCTACCAACACAATAACACACTGGACTCTACCAACACACTAACACACACTGGACTCTACCAACACAATAACACACTGGACTCTACCAACACACACTGGACTCTACCAACACAATAACACACACTGGACTCTACCAACACACACTGGACTCTACCAACACACACTGGACTCTACCAACACACACTGGACTCTACCGACACAATAACACACACTGGACTCTACCAACACAATAACACACACTGGACTCTACCAACACAATAACACACACTGGACTCTACCAACACAATAACACACACTGGCCTCTACCAACACACTAACACACACTGGCCTCTACCAACACACACTGGACTCTACCAAAACAACAACACACACTGGACTCTACCAACACAATAACACACACTGGCCTCTACCAACACACTAACACACACTGGCCTCTACCAACACACACTGGACTCTACCAAAACAACAACACACACTGGACTCTACCAACACAATAACACAAACTTAGACTAACACTGCAACACACAGACACACTACATATGCTCACACACACACACATATGCTCACACACACACGCACACACACATACAACACACACACACGGATAGTGATACCACTCACACATAGACAGTCTTTCCCACTCTCCAGACACACTGCTGCTGTTTATTATCTATCCTGACGCCTGGTCACTTCTACCCATACCTACATGTACACATGACCTCAAATACCTCAACTACCTCGTACCCTTGCACATTGACTCTGTACCGGTTCTCCTTGTATATAGCCTTTTTAGTGCTATTTATCAGGTACCTATTTTGTATTTTTTATTTGCAAATGCTTTTACTTTTTAACTCAGCATTGTTGGGAATGGGCTCGTAAGTAAGCATTTCCCTGTGAAGTCTAAACCCGTTGTATTCGGTGCATGTGAACAATAAAATGTGATTTGAGTTGATGTACTATACCTTGTGTAAAAAAAACAAAAACAGAGTAGACATTTATATCTGAGACTGACTAAAACACAGAACAATCCCTGTATGGGTTATCAGGTTTAATAGGCAAGACAGGGTCAAAGTTATCAGGTTTAACCAACAAGACAGGGCCAAAGTTATCAGGTTTAATAAACAAGACAGGGCCAAAGTTATCAGGTTTAACCAACAAGACAGGGCCAAAGTTATCAGGTTTAACCAACAAGACAGGGCCAAAGTTATCAGGTTTAACCAACAAGACAGGGCCAAAGTTATCAGGTTTAACCAACAAGACCGGACCAAAGTTATCAGGTTTAACCAACAAGACAGGGCCAAAGTTATCAGGTTTAATAAACAAGACAGGGCCAAAGTTATCAGGTTTAACCAACAAGACAGGGCCAAAGTTATCAGGTTTAACCAACAAGACCGGACCAAAGTTATCAGGTTTAATCAACAAGACAGGACCAAAGTTATCAGGTTTAACCAACAAGACAGGACCAAAGTTATCAGGTTTAACCAACAAGACAGGGCCAAAGTTATCAGGTTTAACCAACAAGACAGGGCCAAAGTTATCAGGTTTAATAAACAAGACAGGGCCAAAGTTATCAGGTTTAACCAACAAGACAGGGCCAAAGTTATCAGGTTTAACCAACAAGACCGGACCAAAGTTATCAGGTTTAACCAACAAGACAGGACCAAAGTTATCAGGTTTAACCAACAAGACAGGGTCAAAGTTATCAGGTTTAATAAACAAGACAGGACCAAAGTTATCAGGTTTAATCAACGAGACAGGACCAAAGTTATCAGGTTTAACCAACAAGACAGGACCAAAGTTATCAGGTTTAATAAACAAGACAGGGCCAAAGTTATCAGGTTTAATAAACAAGACAGGGCCAAAGTTATCAGGTTTAACCAACAAGACAGGGCCAAAGTTATCAGGTTTAACCAACAAGACCGGACCAAAGTTATCAGGTTTAACCAACAAGACAGGGCCAAAGTTATCAGGTTTAATAAACAAGACAGGGCCAAAGTTATCAGGTTTAACCAACAAGACAGGGCCAAAGTTATCAGGTTTAACCAACAAGACCGGACCAAAGTTATCAGGTTTAATCAACAAGACAGGACCAAAGTTATCAGGTTTAACCAACAAGACAGGACCAAAGTTATCAGGTTTAACCAACAAGACAGGGTCAAAGTTATCAGGTTTAATAAACAAGACAGGACCAAAGTTATCAGGTTTAATCAACGAGACAGGACCAAAGTTATCAGGTTTAACCAACAAGACAGGGTCAAAGTTATCAGGTTTAATCAACAAGACAGGACCAAAGTTATCAGGTTTAATCAACAAGACAGGACCAAAGTTATCAGGTTTAACCAACAGGACAGGACCAAAGTTATCAGGTTTAACCAACAGGACAGGACCAAAGTTATCAGGTTTAACCAACAGGACAGGACCAAAGGGAAATGAACAACAGCAGTTATTATTCATCCGTGGATCAATATTTGATCAATATTTAATATTAAAAAGATTTGTTGGGTTTAACACCTGACACCAGTGTGTTCAGCAAACACACTATGACCAATGTTATCAAGATCAATTTATTTCTGAACTCAAGAATTAAGATGACATACACATTATCACTGTGCTATGATGACACATTCTATAATAAATGGACTGTCGTGTTTAGGTTCACATCAAGAAGGGGGATGACGTGGCAAACCAACGAGCCTACTCACACTTTTCAGTATAGGCCTATAAAATAGCCTGCCTTATCACTGACAGATGCCTAGAATATGTGGACAATTACAAATACCTAGGTGTCTGGCTAGACTGTAAACTCTCCTTTCAGACTCATTTTAATAAGCATC
Organism: Oncorhynchus mykiss; assembly: GCF_057628025.1. Lineage (NCBI taxonomy): Eukaryota > Metazoa > Chordata > Actinopteri > Salmoniformes > Salmonidae > Oncorhynchus > Oncorhynchus mykiss. The sequence continues at coordinate 4,009,701 of NC_143033.1, read as the reverse complement.
TCCGATCCAAACTTAAATCTAGAATCGGTTTCCTATTTCGCAAACAAAGCCTCCTTCACATCACGCCGCCAAACATACCCTCGTAAAACTGACTATCCTACCGATCCTCGACTTTGGCGATGTCATTTACAAAATAGCCTCCAACACTCTACTCAGCAAACTGGATGCAGTCTATCACAGTGCCATCCGTTTTATCACCAAAGCCCCATATGCTACCCACCACTGCGACCTGTATGCTCTCGTCGGCTGGCCCTCGCTACATATTCGTCACCAGACCCACTGGCTCCAGGTCATCTATAAGTCTTTGCTAGGTAAAGCTCCGCCTTATCTCAGTTCACTGGTCACGATAACAACACCCATCCGTAGCATGCGCTCCAGCAGGTATATCTCACTGGTCATCCCCAAAGCCAACACCCCCTTTCCTTCCAGTTCTCTGCTGCCGATGACTAGAACGAATTGCAAAAATGACTGAAGTTGGAAACTTATATCTCCCTCACTAACTTTAAGCATCAGCTGTCAGAGCAGCTTACCGATCGCTGCAAATAGCCCATCCAACCAACTTCCTACCTCATCCCCATGTTGTTTTCATTTGCTTTTTTGCTATTTTTCACACCAGTACTTCTACTTGCACATCATCATCTGCACATATATCATTCCAGAGTTTAATTGCTAAATTGTAATTACTTGCTATTATGGCCTATTTATTGCCTTACCTCCTTACTCCATTAGCACACACTGTATATAGACTTTTCTACTGTATTATTGACTGTATGTTTGTTTTACTTCATGTGTAACTCTGTGTTGTTGTTGTCTGTGTAACACTGCTTTGCTTTGCTTTATCTTGGCCAGGTCGCAGTTGTAAATGAGAACTTATTCTCAACTAGCCTACCTGGTTAAATAAAGGTGGAATAAATAACAAAAATTGAAAAAAGAAATAAAGAATAGCCTGCCTTATCACCGATAGTTTCCGTAGAGAGATGTGTGATGTACAATCCCCCATTGGGGAAGCTCACAGAACACACCACACACAGCTCACTCACTGTACATTGGAATCATCGGTTACATTTAATACAACGTTCATGTCCATATCCTCCGACACGAGGACCCCAACTCGTGTAAGTGGTTTAACTCTGATGATCCACTTCGTTACATTGTATTTGTTACATTAGCTCACAAAGGGAGAAAGAAGCAGAGCGGTCAAGCTGGCCGCGTCTTTTGTTTCAGGAAGAGAAGGCAAGGTATGGCAGGCAGCGTGGCAGACAATTCCAAGTTGGAGATGGCATAGAATTGTTACAAATTGTCTTACAAAACTGCACAGTTATGGTCAGCAAATGCAAGTTGGCTTATAGGCGAAAATATGATTCAAGCGTTATAGGCTATGATAATGTTATTGCTAATTTATTACATCCAGATACTTGTTAATGAATTATAGCGTAGCCTAAACCCACAATTGGACGTATGAAGCCTAACTAAAAACATGTCTTAAAATGTTGTAAGGAAATGGTTCCGAGGAAGATTTGATATCTACCAGCCCCCCCCCCCCCCCCTCGCTCCTTTTCCTCGCACACGAGTTGTAAACAATGATATAGAATAGCTCCCGTTTAGTTGTTTAAACATCTATAATACGACGTATATCTACGAGTAGATCACATAATACTTTTACTTTAGGAGTTATCTCTTCAGACAAGTTGTACGTGTTCTCTAAATGATGCTTTATATATCAGAGCACGCTGTTGTTTTTCCGCGAACAAGACAGAAACGCCCCTTACATATCTTAAAATGGCAGCATATCTTCATTTAATGTTCATTTTACTGTCCCTCTGTGAGCTGCGGTAACGATAAACATCATGCATGAATAACAAATATATAAAAAGCTAGACAACCCAATAATTGAAGGAAAATGTGTTGTTTTCTATCACTTCCTCAAATCAAACTCAAATAATGGAACAAGCAAACACCCATGCGCATAAAAACACGGAAAATTGGATTTCCTCTACATGCTATAGTTTTTTTCCCAGCGACTTGAAGTCTTTAATATAATAGAATAACACCATTAAATCTGTCTAAACTCTTAAAAGAACCAACATTGGTTGACTGAGAGGGGCTTGTTTGCGCCCCCTATCCTACCGCGTTCAGTTCTCTAAATGTTCTTTCCGTGCCTATAATTCCACACACTATAAGCTACATGAAATGGTGCGAGGTGTTATGTAAAACAATGTTACATGCGTGTGTGTAATCAGCAAATATTGTAAAGAAAAAAAAAACATACCCATCCATTGCACAGAGGAAACAGTGTAGAAAGGACAGTGAACGCTCGGCAAAGTGAAGAAATAGGTTTGGGTGTTGTTACTAGCGCCTCTGGTATAACCCTCGCCCCCACAACACAGAAAATGTTCTCTCTCATACGCACAATGGCACGCTTCCTGTTCCTGACGCGAGCACAGACATACAGACATGTACAGACGCCTGCCTGCCTGCCTGCCTCGCTGTACAAAATGGCCTCCCCTCTCTGGCAGCTCCAAAAGAGACACACCTTTGTCACTTTCAACAACGAACACGCATCCAAGCAGGCCTACACCACTCTGCGCCCCAGCGCGCCATCTCCCCGCACGCAGCTTGGACAGAAATACGGCTAGAATAAAGCTTTGCCCGCCATGTCAGAGAGATAGCGGGAGGGGTTATCATGTAGGGAAAGATTGGAGTCGAGCCACTTGTCTGCTGCAGACTAGGAGTTAGTTAAACAGGGATAATCTTGTTCAACGGCAGGTATTAATTAATCAAGTTAATGGATCCCACTGATCCAAGACTCTCCATTTTAATCAATCTCCCACAGTCCACACTAATTTACCCCGAGAGAGACACAATAAAGCCGTACCACGTATTCTTATTTCGGGTGGAAGGTAGCCTAGTGGTTGGAGCGTTGGGCCAGTAGCCGAAAGGTTGCTCTATCGAATCCCTGAACTGACAAGGTAAAAATCTGCAGTTCTGAGCAAGGCAGTTAACCCACTGTCCCTAGGCTGCCATTGTAAATAAGAATTATTTCTTAACTGACGTGCCTAGTTAAATAAAGTTTAAATAATAAAAAATAGACATGTATTAAGCCTATAATATATATGTATTTAAGCACTGTAATATACTTAAGCAATAAGGCACGAGAGGGTGTATATTAGCCTTATTTCACAAACCTCCAAGGTGCCTTATTGCTGTTATAAACTGGTTACCAACATAATTAGAGCAGTAAAAATAAATGTTTTGTCTTACCTGTGGTATACTGTCTGATATACCATGGCTGTCAGCCAATCAGGGTTCGAACCAACTAGTTTATAAATGTATATAAGCCTATAATGAGTCTGTAGTATACATGTATATAAGCCTGTAATGAGTCTGTAGTATACATGTATATAAGCCTGTAATGAGTCTGTAGTATACATGTATATAAGCCTGTAATGAGTCTGTAGTACACATTATGTAAGCCTGTAATGAGTCTGTAGTATACATTATATAAGCCTGTAATGAGGCTGTAGTATACATGTATATAAGCCTGTAATATCCATTATATAAGCCTGTAATAAGCCTGTAATATACATGTATATAAGCCTGTAATGAGTCTGTAGTACACATGAAAATAAATAAAATAAAATAAAATGTATTTATATAGCCCTTCGTTCATCAGCTGATATCTCAAAGTGCTGTATAGAAACCCAGCCTAAAACCCCAAACAGCAAGCAATGCAGGTGTAGAAGCACGGTGGCTAGGAAAAACTCCCTAGAAAGGCCAAAACCTAGGAAGAAACCTAGAGAGGAACCAGGCTATGTGGGGTGACCAGTCCTCTTCTGGCTGTGCCGGGTGGAGATTATAACAGAACATGGCCAAGATGTTCAAATGTTCATAAATGACCAGCATGGTCAAATAATAATAATAATCACAGGCAGAACAGTTGAAACTGGAGCAGCAGCACGGCCAGGTGGACTGGGGACAGCAAGGAGTGATCATGTCAGGTAGTCCTGAGGCATGGTCCTAGGGCTCAGGTCCTCCGAGAGAGAAAGAAAGAAAGAAAGAAAGAGAGAATTAGAGAGAGCATACTTAAATTCACACAGGACACCGGATAGGACAGGAGAAGTACTCCAGATATAACAAACTGACCCTAGCCCCCCGACACATAAACTACTGCAGCATAAATACTGGAGGCTGAGACAGGAGGGGTCAGGAGACACTGTGGCCCCATCCGATGACACCCCCGGACAGGGCCAAACAGGAAGGATATAACCCCACCCACTTTTCCAAAGCACAGCCCCCACACCACTAGAGGGATATCGTCAACCACCAACTTACCATCCTGAGACAAGGTCAAGTATAGCCCACAAAGATCTCCGCCACGGCACAACCCAAGGGGGGGGGGGGCAACCCAGACAAATAAGCCTGTAATATACATTTATATAATAAGCCTGTAATGAGTCTGTAGTATACATGTATATAAGCCTGTAATGAGTCTGTAATATACATTATATAAGCCTGTAATGAGTCTGTAATATACATTATATAAGCCTGTAATGAGTCTGTAATATACATTATATAAGCCTGTAATGAGTCTGTAATATACATGTATATAAGCCTGTAATGAGTCTGTAATATACATGTATATAAGCCTGTAATGAGTCTGTAATATACATGTATATAAGCCTGTAATGAGTCTGTAATATACATGTATATAAGCCTGTAATGAGTCTGTAGTACACATTATGTAAGCCTGTAATGAGTCTGTAATATACATTATATAAGCCTGTAATATACACGTATATAAGCCTGTAATGAGTCTGTAGTACACACTATATAAGCCTGTAATATACACGTATATAAGCCTGTAATGAGTCTGTAGTACACATTATATAAGCCTGTAATATACACGTATATAAGCCTGTAATGAGTCTGTAGTATACATTATATAAGCCTGTAATATACACGTATATAAGCCTGTAATAGACAGGTATAGAAGCCTGTAAAATGTCCATAATATACACGTATATAAGCCTGTAATGAGTCTGTAGTATACATTATATAAGCCTGTAATATACACGTATATAAGCCTGTAATAGACAGGCACATAAGCCTGTAATATGTCCATAATTGTACACTTATATAAGCCTAAAATAAGCCTGTAATATACATGTATATAAGATAATAAAGGGATAATAAACATATCCTGGCCTGTTTCTTCTATCATAGGTTGTTACTAACAGTGATCTTGCTATCGTCTGTGTGGCTCACACACACACACACACACACACACACACACACACACAAACACACACACAAACAAACAGACAGTCAACGATAAACATTAATTGGAGTATGTGTCAACCATTTACTACGACATTTAGTCCCTGGATTATAGGCTGTAGAGCTTTACATCAGATGACTGCATTCCTAGTGCAAAATCCCATCTCTGTTTTCCTCCATGTCAACAGTTGTTTGATCACGGTTCTATCCATGCAGCACAAGTGAGCACTGAAGCATGTAGAAACTTGTTGCTCCAGTCTGACTGGACATACTGGAGTTTTGTAAACACGTCCAATGAGAGCCCAACTTCAATACAAAGGGAAAGCTAGAAGTTCCAAATGTTATGCTGCCTCGCTCTCTTTCTCTCTCTCTCATCCCGTGTGTGACCCATATCACATGTCACTACAAGACCATGTGACATTCATCGACCAGTAATCTGAGGAATAGCATTACTTGTATAGCTCTGAAAATATATGATTTATTCAGGCTGTAGCCTGCCCTACAGGATATCTCTTCCATGAGTTGTTCTATAAACATTAGCATACAACCCCCAGCAGAGGGACACAGTGTTGAATGCTTCCTTGTTTCTGGCGGCTGATAGCCTATAAGCTTTTCTGATTCATTCCTATTTAAAACTGGATCTATTGTTCGCATCCCAGAGCCGACAAGGTGACAAATCTGGATAAGCCCGTTCTGATCACTAAATGACCTACGACTAAAATATAAATACAAATGGTAACACATTAATAAACAGTTATGGCTCAAATTAAGGGGTGGGGGGTTGAAATGTACACAATAGTTACGGGAGGAAAATGGGGTGAGGGTCATGCTTTTAACATTTCAGTCAGGAGGAGGGTTAGTACTTTCTTTCTTTTTTTGTTCAATTGATCCCGGGGAGGGTTATGCAATTTGTAATCAATTAAATGTCTTATCAAGGTTTGAAAATGAGTCGCTTATTATAGTATCTCATGTGTGCCTGAGGATGCCATAAATACCCGATTATCTGCTGGCGCGCAATATCAAGTGCGCCTAGTGTCGTCTCAATAAAATGTTCCATCCACTAGGCTACCAATTATTGGGAGCATCTTGTTACCACAGGCCATTGGAATACATTGAGCTCGTTGACAAAACAGACCAGGGAACGCCTATTCACAACAAGATTTGCGGCGAGTCTGTGTAAATGATGTGGTTATATTGGAGACAGGTTTATAGCAGTGAATGTCGTCCGGTGCTTAATTTGAACCGGATCCGATCAGAAATAGGATCCGGCACCTCTCCGTTTTGGACTGTTTTATTCCAGAACCTATTTGGCCGGATCCGGTACGTTAATAAACGCGATCAAAGTTAATTTGAGTTGCCTCTCCATTAATTCTCCTGCACCCCACAAATAACCGTAATGTGAAAAAGTAGCCCGGGCCTAATATTCTAAGAGTTGATTTGGTTTGGACCGTTATGGTTTGCGCAACAGTGTAACACCTATGTTTGAGATCAACGTATGACTGTGGCTGTGTGAGAAGCGCGCCTTTATCTCTCATATAACTAGAATGAGATTCACTTTCTATAGTCTCTCTCCCTCTCTCTGCTCTGATAGACGTGAACCTGCAACTCTAATCTCTCCAACGTTGCACTTCATAATTTATTTCCTTATAGAATCATACCAACATGAAGGGTTCTGAACTAACTGCAGCACCTCTGATAAATTGAAATACATTTCCCAACGTTCTAGAATTAATTCAGAATAGCCTACTACACCACGAAAAGGCCTATAATTTAGCCACAGAGGATCAATAGCTTCGGGAACGCGAGGCAAATCTGTCAGTGAAAACACAGCACGCAGACATCACATATTTCAAACCCATTATAAACCCCTGTGAAGAGTAGCTGCTGCCTTGGCAGGAACTATTGGGGATCCTTAATAAATACACTTACTGGGAAATCATCATTTTCATATGTGATTTTTTAAATATGTTGACGCAATTACATGTGCTTACCTCGGTGCGGCACAGCCTCAACTATGTGAGACTTAATGTGCGCCCGCAAACTGGCATAGTGTCGGGGCTGGCAGAAAGAGCAATGGCACTGGGATAAAACCATGCGGCCATCAGCAGCTTTAAAAACTGTGATATGCTGTAAAACACAAACATAAATGACACATAGTTTAGTAAGATAGTTAGCTAGTTAGTTAGATGCGTCGATAACGTTAGTTAAGAATTGCTCACAGAAAACAGGACTCTCAGTGATGATATAGCTACTTTAACTGGATAGGTTAACTAACTTAACTAACTAGCTTGGTAGATTATTTTTTATATATTTATTTTTTATTTCACCTTTATTTAATTATTTAACCAGGGAGGCCAGTTGAGTACAAGTTGTCATTTACAACTGCGACCTGGCCAAGTTAAAGCAAAGCAGTGCGACACAAACAACAACACAGAGTTACACATAAACAAACATACAGTCAATAACACAAAAGAAAAATAGAAAAATCTATGTACAATGTGCCACGTTAATTATAGCCACGTTAGTGTTAGACAGAAATAAAAAGCTAGTATACATCTATGAAGAACTTACGTAGCTACACCAAAGACACAGCTCAATGTGAATGGCAAAATGTTAGCCTACAGGAAATTCCTCAGAAAGTTTGAAAACACAGCAGCCACGCAGAACGGTCTTGAGTGGCAACACATTCGCCGAATTAGCTGATCCACTTTCCATACACCCACTTCGGTTGATCCTCCCACTTCTATTGACACGCCCACTCCCAGAAACTCAAGGTTTGCAGTTACCCATGGCACGAATTATAGCATCACGTAAAGATCTGTCCATCTGCGCAACGCGCTCGAAATAACGACAACCTTGACCGTTCCCACTATTTGTGTTGACAATGGCGGTGTTCTAGAGGATCAAAACCGTAATGTATCATAGTTAAATTGTGACTGACCGATGTACAAATAATAATGAAAAGTTATTTATGATGTAAGATTCTTTGTAGATCAGTCTGCAGTCGCCTGCAATGCTGAACAAGCCCACTGGTTGATAGTGGCAGGACACAAAGAGCCGGGATCGAGAAGAATGTTGTGTGCAAAATCCCAGACCAGATTACCATGAAAGAAACCAAGTGTTGTAGAGGAGCCCAAAATGTCCACAAAGGAGAGAGAAGGTACACTGTATATACAAAAGTATGTGGACACCCCTTCAAATGAGTGGATTTGGCTATATCAGCCACAACCCGTTGCTGACAGGTGTATAAAATCGAGCACACCACCATGCGATCTCCATAGACAAACATTGGCAGTAGAATGGCCTTACTGAAGAGCTCAGTGACTTTCAACGTGGCACCGTCATAGGATGCCACCTTTCCAACAAGTCAGTTTGTCAAATGTCCAACCTGCTAGAGCTGCCACGGTCAACTAGTAAGGCCTTTTATTGTGAAGTGGAAACGTCTAGGAGCAACAATCTCAGCCGCCACAAAGTGGTAGGCCACACAAGCTCACAGAACGGGACCTAAAAATCATCTTTCCTCAGTTGCAACACTCACTAGTGAGTTCCAAACTGCCTCTGGAAGCAATGTCATGGGTTTCCATGGCCGAGCAGCCGCACACAAGCCTAAAATCACCAATGCCAAGCGTTGGCTGGAGTGTTGTAAAGCTCACCACCATTGGACTCTGGAGCAGTGGAAACGGGTTCTCTGGAGTGATGAATCACACTTCACCATCTGGCAGTCCGACAGGCAAATGTGGGTTTGGCGGCTGCCAGAAAACGCTACCTGCCCCAATGCATAGTGCCGACTGTAAAGTTTGGTGGAGCAGGAATAATGGTCTGGGGCTGTTTTTCATGGTTCGGGTTAGAACCCTGAGTTCCAGTGAAGGGAAATCTTAACGCTACAGAATACAATGACATTCTAGATGATTCTGTGCTTCCAACTTTGTTGTAACAGTTTGGGGAAGGTATCCCTGGATGCACAAAACAAGGTCCCTACAGAAGTGGTTTGTTGAGATCGGTGTGGAAGAACTTGACTGGCCTGCACAGAGCGCTGACCTCAACCCCATCGAACATCTTTGGGTTGAATTGGAACACCGTCTGCGAGCCAGGCCTAATTGCCCAACATCAGTGCCCGACCTCATTAATGCTCTTGTTGCTGAATGGAAGCAAGTGCCCGCAGCAATGTTCCAAAATCTAGTGGAAAGCCTTCCCAGAAGAGTGTAGGTTGTTATAGCAGCAATGTTCTAACATCTAGTGGAAAGCCTTCCCAGAAGAGTGGAGGCTGTTATAGCAGCCATGTTCCAACATCTAGTGGAAAGCCTTCCCAGAAGAGTGGAGGCTGTTATAGCAGCAAAGGGGGGGGGGGGGGGGGGGCAACTCCATATTAATGCCCATGATTATGGAATGAGATGTAGGACGAGCAGGTGTCACATACTTTTGGTCATGTCGTGTAGATTTTCCATTCAATTTGTTTTGCTTTTTGGATACCAAAATTGTGCTGGATGATTTAGCATAGCGATAGCTTGCTAGCTTTCAAATGCTAGCTAGGTAGCTAGCTAGCCAACTAAATGCTAAATCGTCCAGCAGAATACCAAAAACGAGCTAGCTAACTGGCCCATAAGGAAAATTGGCCTTATAAAGTGCCTTCGGAAAGTATTTAGACGCCTTAACTTTTTCCACATTTTGTTAAATCACAGCCCTGTTTAAAAATGGATTAAATTGTTTATTTTTCCCCCATCAATCTACACATAATACCCAATAATGACAAAGCAAAAACAGGGTTTTAGACATGTTTGCTCATTTTTTTTTTTTTTAATTAACTGAAATATGACATTTGCATAAGTATTCAGACCCTTTACGCAGTACTTTGTTGAAGCACCTTTGGCAGCGATTACAGCCTCAAGTCTTCTTGGGTATGAAGCTACAAGCTTGGCACATCTGTATTTGGGGAGTTTCTCCCATTCTTCTCTGCAGATCCTCTCAAACTCTGTCAGGTTGTATGGGGAGATATTTTCAGGTCTCTCCAGAGATGTTCGATCTGGTTCAAGTCCGGGCACTGGCTAGGCCACTCAAGGACATTCAGAAACTTGTCCCGAAGCCACTTCTGCGTTGTCCTGTTGGAAGGTAAACCTTCGCCCCAGTCTGAGGTCCTAAGCACTCTGGAGCAGGTTTTCATCAAGGATCTCTCTGTACTTTGCTCCGTTCATCTCTTCCTCAATTCTGACTAGTCTCCCAGTCCCTGCCACTGAAAAACATCCCCACAGCATGATGCTGCCACCACCATGCCTCACCGTAGGGATGGTGTCAGGTTTCCTCCAGACGTGACGCTTGACATTCAGGCCAAAGAGTTCAATCTTGGTTTCATCAGACCAGAGAATCTTGTTTCTCATGGTCTGAGAGTCTTTAGGTGCCTTTTGGCTAACACCAAGTGGGCTGTCATGAGCCTTTTACTGAGGAGTGGCTTCCTTCTGGCCACTCTACCATCTACCATAAAGGCCTAATTTGTGGAGTGCTGCAGAGATGGTTATCTTTCTTGAAGGTTCTCCCATCTTCACAGTGGAACTCTGGAGCTCTATCAGAGTGACCATCGGGTTCTTTGTCACTGACTCCCTGACCAAGGCCCTTCTCCCCCGATTGCTCAGTTTGGCCTGGTGGCCAGCTCTACGAAGTCTTGGTGGTTCCAACTTCTTGCATTTAAGAATGATGGAGGCCACTTTGTTCTTGGGGACCTTCAATGCTGCAGAAATGTTTTGGTAAAAATGTCTAAAAACCTGTTTTCCCTTTGTCATTATGAGAATATTGTGTGTAGATTGCTCATTTTTAAAATGTATTTGACACATTTTAGAATAAGGCTAACGTAACAAAATGTTGAAAAAGTCAAGGGATCTGAGTATTTTCCGAAGGCACTTGTAGGTGTTAGGGTTGGTTGTTGGTGCAATTATTAGAATTTCTCTCTTTTTATTTTTGTATCACAAATGTACCGTGATTGAACATACACTATCGCACAGTAGGTGGCGGCATGCACAAACACAATGGGCGAACGCCAAGATACCAAAGAAGAAGAACATCTCTAACTGGGGTAAAGGCCACTTCGGCTGCTTTCATCCGTTGGTCACATTGTTTCCGGATCGTTTTTTATTTTTATAGCAAAGTTGGAAACTGGACTTGCTTCTGAACTGACTTGAATCGTCCGTTCACATTCTCTGCGTTTAAAAACATATCTGTAAGAGAAATCAGACGTTTCAGAATGTTGCAAAACACAGGGTAAGTAACGTCAGCTAGCTTGCTAACGTTAGCCTCTTGGCTACATAACATACTATATAGTTGTCTACTTTTCTCCTTCAAGCTTTTCGTAAGTGGTTGATTACTTGCATCTAACCAATTAGCTAAGCTGTAAGAGAAACATTTTTCGACGAGCATTGCGAAATACATTTTGTCCAGAAATTGTAACATAAACTGTGTTGAAATGTTAGCTAGCCAGGGTTAGCTTGTAAACAGTTGTAAATGAGAACTTGTTCTCAACTCGACTATCTGGTTAAATAAAGGTGAAATAAAAATAAATAAATAAATACAAATAAAAAAATCAAGTCATCTGGCTACGATAAAGAAAGTGAGTGAGTTGTCAGTGAACTTTGCTGTTTGTCTTTCACACACATCTGTACATATCACCGTTACAATGTGTACCTACTAGTTATGTAACTATATATTTCAAACAGCTAGACTTAGATTTGTTAGTCTTTTGACTGGTTGTAAACTTAGCAGGCATTGTGTCATGTAGGTGAATGCCTAGGTAAATAAAATAAGAATGTCACAAAGACCTGATGGGGGAATGGAGATTCAGGCTAAAGGTCACCGGAGTGTAACAGCCAACCAATGAGTGACCTCTATCTCACACCACGGTCACAACATCGCGAGACTTCCAGGTACGACTGGTCAGGGATTTGAGAAGTCGGTGAAATAATTGAAAAATTCATCCTTAGTCGTTCATTTTCTCTCAATCTAAAGGCACAACCTAGATTCGTGGCAATGTCTTAAGTAGTTGAACATGTTATTACCCCCCAAACTCGTGAAAGTGACCAACTGACATTTTTAATATGTAAAAAAAAAAAAAAAAAAACGTTATTTATCGAATGAGTGTCTTTTGATTTTTGACGGCCAGCCGTTCTGTTGCGAGACGGACCTTTTAGGTGTTTCTACGCCTGAGTTCAGCGAGCCAAAAGTCGCCATGACACCGCCTACAACTGTGATCAGAGGATTTCTATTGGAGAAGCAGTTTTAGCCTGTCTTTGATAACACCAACTCATACTTTAATGAATGGCCTCTTGTCATATTATGCCAAAGTGATCCTGTCCTTGAGTATTAGCCAATCTCTTTGTGTTGTCGTGCCAACTCCTTTTCTGTCATTGTCAAGACCCTTTTTAATTTATATATATATTTATGTGTATATATAATTTTTCTTCATGTTTGGCAAACAGACGGGCACTCAGCCAACTTGAATCAAATGAATTAATTGTGTTAAATTCAGGTAAATGGAACTGAACCCAACCCTGGTAGACTCTTGATAGTTCCACATATTGCTTTTGTAACAGTAAAACTTCAGTCCGTCCCCTCGCCCGTCGGTTACACTTTCACTAATTGAGGAGACAAAGATGGAATTATCTCTTGATTGGATGATGCCACCTCCCTGAAGGTGTTCTGTATGGATTTTTTGCTCTATCTTATAATTTCTTACATCCTGACCTAATGCACAATGTAGTGGCAGCAGCAGTCCTCCTGAACCTAGCCCATCCTGCCGAACAACCTATTCCTTTGTCGTGTGTGAATTACAGAAAGCTAGCGGGGAAAACCCTGTTCATTACAGGGGCAAGTCGTGGTATTGGGAAAGCCATCGCACTCAAAGCTGCTAAGGACGGTGCCAATGTTGTCATAGCTGCTAAAACAGCACAAGCCCACCCCAAACTACCCGGAACCATCTACACCGCTGCAGAAGAAAGTGAGTACAGTTCGACTTTACCTTTTTTTCTGGCTTAAACCACATGTAACTTTCTGTCTTTTCACCATTTAGTCCCTCCCAGTTTACCAGGAATTCTTGAGCTTCTTGACTTCTGAATGATGTGATAATAAGTACATTGGTACGTGCTGCTTATCCCTGTGCGTGTTGCTAGTCGAGGCATTGGGAGGCAGAGCGTTGCCTTGTATCGTAGACGTCAGAGATGAGAAGCAGATTGGCGAGGCAGTGGAACAGGCCGTGCAGAAGTTTGGAGGTGAGCAGCAATGAGACTTTACACCCCAAATGAAGGGAAAAAGCACAGAATAACCAAGCGCATTAGTAAATTAGACCGTGTTTAATATTGGTTAACGCACAACTAAAGTATTGCTCTCGAGTAGCGCGGAAGGCACTGCATCACAGTGCTAGAAGCGTCACTACAGAGCCTGGTTCGATCCTGGGCTGTATCACAACCGGCCGTGATCGGGAGTCCCAGAGGTCGGTGCACAATTGGCCCAGCGTCGTCCGGGTTACGGTTTGGCCGGTGTAGGCCTGTCATTGTAAATAATAATTTTTTTCTTATCTGGCTTAACTAGTTAAATAAAAGGTTAAATAAATAAAATATTGCATAATTGGTGGGCTGCTCCATTAAGTTCTGTGTCCATTTGGGTTAGAAGGGAAACCAGGAGAACCAGAACCACTAGAACCAGGAGCTCCACCTTCTCTCTTTGCAAATTACGGGCCAAATGCCCCCCCCCCCCTTCCAAAATTCAAAAGATACTAACACCTGCGAATAAAACATCTAAAAAAACTCAAATTCCGGAACTACTGCTGCTTGTTAGCTAACACATTCTGTTCTTTCCTGACAGATTCTACTGTATCAGTTATGTTTACGTTGATCTGTCCACGAGATTAAACTGTGCTTATCTCTTCCATTTTTTTTCCATTTTTTTTTTTTTATGTGGATTTAGGCGTATAGCTGGATCTACACAAACAATGTCATTGAACGTCATTTCGTCTTGAAATTAGTCTACTTTTGAGATCTGAAAACATCTGACAAGACTTTTTAATTTATAAGTGAAGTGTCCCTTTTTTAACATATGTCTGTATCCAGGTATTGATATCCTGGTGAACAATGCCAGTGCCATTAATTTGACGGGAACCCTGGAGACACCCATGAAGAAAGTGGACCTCATGTTGGGCGTCAACCTCAGAGGGACCTATCTGACGTGAGTGAATGAATACATACTAACAAACAGGATGGTCAACTAGGCCGTCATCTATGCCACAGTTTGATTGTGTGCTATATTGCATTCTTGATTTATTCTAGAAAACTCTCTAAGCATTGGTATTGGTCGCCTAGCAGTTAGGAGCGAGCCAGCAACCCGTTGCCAGTTTGGTCGTCTAGCAGTTAGGAGCGAGCCAGCAACCCGTTGCCAGTTTGGTCGCCTAGCAGTTAGGAGCGAGCCAGCAACCCGTTGCCAGTTTGGTCGTCTAGCAGTTAGGAGCGAGCCAGCAACCCGTTGCCAGTTTGGTCGTCTAGCAGTTAGGAGCGAGCCAGCAACCCGTTGCCAGTTTGGTCGTCTAGCAGTTAGGAGCGAGCCAGCAACCCGTTGCCAGTTTGGTCGTCTAGCAGTTAGGAGCGAGCCAGCAACCCGTTGCCAGTTTGAATCCCGGGTCTGATGGGGAAGATCTGGTGGGAAATGAGCTGGCAACTGGAGGGTTACTGGTATCAAATCCTAGATGTCGCCCCCCCCCCCCACACACGCACAACAACTGTTCCATGGGAGCAGAAATGTGGGTTGGGACCTTGAAGAATACGGTGATCTAAACGTTAAGAAGTCATTGTTTATTCATCACTATTTCATGCCAGCAGGTGGCAGTATAAACTTAGCTGCAATGTGCTGACTACCTTCTGTAATACAGGGCCGTCAGCTGACTACCTTCTGTAATACAGGGCCGTCAGCTGACTACCTTCTGTAATACAGGGCCGCCAGCTGACTACCTTCTGTAATACAGGGCCGCCAGCTGACTACCTTCTGTAATACAGGGCCGTCAGCTGACTACCTTCTGTAATACAGGGCCGTCAGCTGACTACCTTCTGTAATACAGGGCCGTCAGCTGACTACCTTCTGTAATACAGGGCCGTCAGCTGACTACCTTCTGTAATACAGGGCCGCCAGCTGACTACCTTCTGTAATACAGGGCCGCCAGCTGACTACCTTCTGTAATACAGGGCCGCCAGCTGACTACCTTCTGTAATACAGGGCCGCCAGCTGACTACCTTCTGTAATACAGGGCCGTCAGCTGACAACCTTCTGTAATACAGGGCCGCCAGCTGACTACCTTCTGTAATACAGGGCCGCCAGCTGACTACCTTCTGTAATACAGGGCCGCCAGCTGACTACCTTCTGTAATACAGGGCCTTCAGCTGACTACCTTCTGTAATACAGGGCCGTCAGCTGACTACCTTCTGTAATACAGGGCCGTCAGCTGACTACCTTCTGTAATACAGGGCCGTCAGCTGACTACCTTCTGTAATACAGGGCCGTCAGCTGACTACCTTCTGTAATACAGGGCCGCCAGCTGACTACCTTCTGTAATACAGGGCCGTCAGCTGACTACCTTCTGTAATACAGGGCTGTCAGCTGACTCGCTTTTGTAGGAGTCAGAAAGGAAAATAATCTTTCCATAAACCCTTCAAATAATAATAACTTCAAAACGACTGTTTATGCATTGGTTGTATTACCAACATAAATGATAATGCACAATAACATCACAATCTCAAAATAATATCTTACATTCACTTGTAAATGTCCCGTACCTCGGGCATAAAAAATATTGTCCCGCCCGGTAAATGACTGAGTGAAACCAACTGACCTCAGTCACGCAATAAATACATGTGTAAAACTGGTCTCATTCATACAATCAGATTGTTATAAACATTATCAGTAATGTCAGTAAATCTTCACCTGCAACTAAACACTATAAACCAACATGGTGTAAATCACAATAAAACAAATGAAATACCGTCTGGAGGGGGAAAAAAGGTTGTGGGGACAGTCAGTCCATCCCATCTACCAACAGATCTTCAGAGGAGTGGAGGGGGACAAAGGTTGTGGGGACAGTCAGTCCATCCCATCTACCAACAGATCTTCAGAGGAGAGGAGGGGGAAAAAGGTTGTGGGGACAGTCAGTCCATCCCATCTACCAACAGATCTTCAGAGGAGAGGAGGGGGAAAAAAGGTTGTGGGGACAGTCAGTCCATCCCATCTACCAACAGATCTTCAGAGGAGAGGAGGGGGGAAAAAAGGTTGTGGGGACAGTCAGTCCATCCCATCTACCAACAGATCTTCAGAGGAGAGGAGGGGGGAAAAAAGGTTGTGGGGACAGTCAGTCCATCCCATCTACCAACAGATCTTCAGAGGAGAGGAGAGGAGGGGGGAAAAGGTTGTGGGGACAGTCAGTCCATCCCATCTACCAACAGATCTTCAGAGGAGAGGAGGGGGGAAAAGGTTGTGGGGACAGTCAGTCCATCCCATCTACCAACAGATCTTCAGAGGAGAGGAGGGGGGAAAAAAGGTTGTGGGGACAGTCAGTCCATCCCATCTACCAACAGATCTTCAGAGGAGAGGAGGGGGGAAAAAAGGTTGTGGGGACAGTCAGTCCATCCCATCTACCAACAGATCTTCAGAGGAGAGGAGGGGGGAAAAAAGGTTGTGGGGACAGTCAGTCCATCCCATCTACCAACAGATCTTCAGAGGAGAGGAGGGGGGAAAAAAGGTTGTGGGGACAGTCAGTCCATCCCATCTACCAACAGATCTTCAGAGGAGAGGAGGGGGGAAAAGGTTGTGGGGACAGTCAGTCCATCCCATCTACCAACAGATCTTCAGAGGAGAGGAGGGGGGAAAAAAGGTTGTGGGGACAGTCAGTCCATCCCATCTACCAACAGATCTTCAGAGGAGAGGAGGGGGAAAAAGGTTGTGGGGAAAGTCAGTCCATCCCATCTACCAACAGATCTTGAGAGGAGGGGGGAAAAAGGTTGTAGTCAGTGGGGACAGTCAGTCCATCCCATCTACCAACAGATCTTCAGAGGAGAGGAGGGGGAAAAAGGTTGTGGGGACAGTCAGTCCATCCCATCTACCAACAGCTCTTCAGAGGAGAGAGGCCACAGCGGAGACCAACGGAGATAAGTAGTCCAACAGTAGAAATGAGTAGATCCTTTTAACTCTTGCAACACAACTATATAACCTTTTTTAAATACAAAACAACAGAGTAAAGGAGCTTTGGAACTGAGGGTTGAGACTTCCTCATTCGCACCACTGTCACCCCAAACTTTTGCTCATCTGATGCTGGCTTTTTAATAGGGAATTGAAGGGAAAGCACCCCATCGGGAGGAGAAGCACTGAGACGGTTTAGACAAATTCAGGGCCGTCACACACACACACCACTTCCCTTGGAAAAAGCCAACCAATGCCACGGAAGGTACATATTGGTCTGGGAAACTGAGAAAAGTCTCCTCACTTTTACTCCTCTATGATATTCATGACTTTGCTGTGTTCACTCTCATCAGCTGAGGGGTAACGGACCTTAACGTGTGAGATGTCGTCTGGGAATCCGAGAAACACATCCATCACTTTCTTCTTCAAATATATTCAGGACCTTGCGCCGTTCAATCTCCTCCAATTCCTCGGCTAAGGGGTAACAAGCCTTAAGGTAAACTGTAGAGTACGCTATTTCCCAAGAGTTTATCTATTTTTTCGTTGCTGTCTATTTACCATCACAAACCGATGCAGGCATGAAGACCGCACTCAACAAGCTGTATAAGGCCATAAACAAACGAGAATGCTCACCGAGAAGCGACGCTCCTAGTGACTTGAATGTAGAGGGACTTAAATCCGTTTGACATCATTTCTACCAGCATGTCACGTGCAACCAGAATAAAAATAAATACATCTCTGGACCGCCTTTACTCCACACACAGAGACGCATACAAAGCTCTCCCTCGCCCTCCATTTGGCAAATCTGACCATAATTCTGCCCTCCTAATTCCTGCTAACAAGTAAAAACTCAAGCAGGAAGCACCAGCTCAATACAGAAGTTGTCCGATGACCAGATGCTAAACTACAGGACTGTTTTGCTAGCACAGACTGGAATATGTTCCAGGATTCTTCCGATGGCATTGAGGAGTACACCACATCAGTCATCGGCTTCATCAGTAAGTGCATCGATGACGTCGTCCCCACAGTGACCGTACGTACATACGGCGCACAATTGGTCCCATCGTCGTCCGGGTTTGGCCGGTATAGGCCTTCATTGTAAATAATAATTTGTTCTTATTAACTGACTTGTCTAGTTAAAGGTGACATATATGTTCATTTAAAAAATGTACTATAGCATGCAGAGTCTGGAGTAACCTGCTATAGCAACATGTCCAAGGGTCCTCTGAGGGGACGACGCCGGTTCAGCTCTGCAGATCTTTCACCTCCTTCCACAGCTTCTCATTGTGCAGCGTGTAGGATGACCTGTTGTCCAGGATGGTTCTTCCTGTCCACGGGCCTATGGACAGGGGTAACACCAGCTTGTGCGGTATTGGCTGAAAGGTTTTGCGTATTCAGGGACTCTTGGGGTTTCAGCTCTGGTCAGAGGAGGATGATCGTTCTTGTGATGGGAGTTAGGTGTGTTGACTTGTTGCACGGTTTGTGGTTTCTGGAGGGGTTTACCGTACTCGATGCTGATTTGGACCTGTAGCCGGAGAATGTTCCTCTTTGCTACAGGTCCAACAGAACGGTGGAGGGGTCTTGGCTGGAGACTCTCTGGCCGTGGTTCATGGTCTAGCATGGGTGTCTGTTTCTTTCTCTGTTCATATTGCTGTTGACATCCTCTACCCTTCTCAAACTGCTGTCCCAGTCTAACCAGTCTGACTCTTTCTCTGAGTTGACTGGCCGGTAGTGGAATGATGTTCTTCAAGATCAATTTAATGACCTCTTCCTCCTCAGTGCCAGGTTACCACCGTCGGCACAGGGAGTGGTAACTGTATGCAAAGTCACCAATACTCCCTCTCTCTCGCTCTCTCTCTGTCCTTGCACTTAATTCCTTGACTTTTTCCACATTTTGTTACGTTACAGCCTTATTCTAAAAATAATATTTTAAAAATCCCCCTCATTAATCTACACACAATACCCCATAATGACAAAGCATAAACAGGTTTTCAGACATGTTGATTTTAGTGTGTATATAATAAAAATGACATTTGCATAAGTATTCAGACCTTTACTCAGTACTTCGAGAGGGTTTCATTCGACGAAGAAGCCTTTCTGAAAAATGTATTTTTGACTTGTTGTTTTGCCAGGTCTCTAAGCTGTTGTTTTGCCAGGTCTCTAAGCTGTTGTTTTGCCAGGTCTCTAAGCGGTTGTTTTTACCAGGTCTCTAAGCTGTTGTTTTGCCAGGTGTCTAAGCTGTTGTTTTGCCAGGTCTCTAAGCTGTTGTTTTGCCAGGTCTCTAAGCTGTTGTTTTGCCAGGTCTCTAAGGTGTTGTTTTGCCAGGTCTCTAAGCTGTTGTTTTGCCAGGTCTCTAAGCTGTTGTTTTGCCAGGTCTCTAAGCTGTTGTTTTGCCAGGTCTCTAAAGCTGTTGTTTTGCCAGGTCTCTAAAGCTGTTGTTTTGCCAGGTCTCTAAGCTGTTGTTTTGCCAGGTCTCTAAGCTGTTGTTTTGCCAGGTCTCTAAGCTGTTGTTTTGCCAGGTCTCTAAGCTGTTGTTTTGCCAGGTCTCTAAGCTGTTGTTTTGCCAGGTCTCTAAGCTGTTGTTTTGCCAGGTCTCTAAGCTGTTGTTTTGCCAGGTCTCTAAGCTGTTGTTTTGCCAGGTCTCTAAGCTGTTGTTTTGCCAGGTCTCTAAGCTGTTGTTTTGCCAGGTCTCTAAGCTGTTGTTTTGCCAGGTCTCTAAAGCTGTTGTTTTGCCAGGTCTCTAAAGCTGTTGTTTTGCCAGGTCTCTAAGCTGTTGTTTTGCCAGGTCTCTAAAGCTGTTGTTTTGCCAGGTCTCTAAAGCTGTTGTTTTGCCAGGTCTCTAAAGCTGTTGTTTTGCCAGGTCTCTAAAGCTGTTGTTTTGCCAGGTCTCTAAAGCTGTTGTTTTGCCAGGTCTCTAAAGCTGTTGTTTTGCCAGGTCTCTAAAGCTGTTGTTTTGCCAGGTCTCTAAAGCTGTTGTTTTGCCAGGTCTCTAAAGCTGTTGTTTTGCCAGGTCTCTAAAGCTGTTGTTTTGCCAGGTCTCTAAAGCTGTTGTTTTGCCAGGTCTCTAAAGCTGTTGTTTTGCCAGGTCTCTAAAGCTGTTGTTTTGCCAGGTCTCTAAAGCTGTTGTTTTGCCAGGTCTCTAAAGCTGTTGTTTTGCCAGGTCTCTAAAGCTGTTGTTTTGCCAGGTCTCTAAAGCTGTTGTTTTGCCAGGTCTCTAAAGCTGTTGTTTTGCCAGGTCTCTAAGCTGTGTTTTCCCAGGTCTCTAAGCTGTTTTTTCCCCAGGTCTAAGCTGTGCATCCCACATCTGTTGAAGAGTAAGAACCCTCACATCCTGAACCTCAGCCCCCCGCTTAACCTGAACCCCATCTGGTTCAAAAACCACACAGGTAAGGAAGGCTTCACCCGCTGTTTGTCTTAAGCATCAGTCCTTTTTACCCAAAGTGTGCACTTCCCTTCACTGATTTTAAAAAGAAAATGGCTTCTATAAGAAATATGATGGAAACTCCCTCTAGCACCTGCCTCCACCAATCCAATGCTTTTTTGATTTTTGTGGATAGTAGTGAACAAGTTGAGGAGAAAGGAGAGATTGTTGGGACCGTACCCTCTCTGTTTGCTATGCACCGAGAAAGATTTTGTTTTCAAATCACTGACTTGTGTTTTTAACCTGTTCTTTGTTGTTGTTGTTGTTCTTGTTGATGGTTTCCCTTTTAGCGTACACAATGGCCAAGTATGGCATGTCCATGTGTGTTCTGGGCATGGCCGAAGAGTTCAGAGGGTCCATCGCTGTCAATGCCTTGTGGCCTAAGACGGGTATGTGTTGAAAGATACCATACACACGGTATAACCCGTTTTAATGACCCACAGTAGACATGAGAAGACTAGTTTGTCTCTTTGTTGTCATCTGGAATCCCATCAGTTCTTTCTAAATAACTTCCCATGTGCCAATAACGTATTTTGAAGTGAAAAATAAAAATAAAATAAAACTGGTTTAATTGAAAGGAAGATGTATTTATTTTCTTAATGAATGTTGCGCCGTGTCCTCCAGCCATCCAGACTGCTGCTATGGAAATGCTAGGTGGTGCGGAGGTGGGTAAGCAGTGTCGCAACGTCGACATCATGTCAGACGCAGCCTACGCCATCCTCGGGAAGCCACGCAGCTACACCGGAAACTTCGTCATCGACGAGGAGATTCTGAAGACCGAGGGAATTAAAGACTTTGACATTTACGCCGTCGCTCCAGGTACGTGCATGGCGACGTCAGGTTTAATTAACACAGGTATAAAACAGCCTGATACAGTAATCCTTCCACTTGGATCTCTAGTGTCAATTTTAATACCCCCCCCCTAGAGTCTCTTGATGCGCTGGTGGGTCAATGTAAGTTACATAATACAGAAATCACCGTCTAAATCAGTCAGTTTTAAGATAAGAGATGTTTATTTCATTGGATGGATCTGCGGTGGAAGTTGGCCGAGCTACAGCGGTATTTGTCAGAACATCGGACATTCTGAAAATCGGCCTGGCCTATAAACTAATATGTCCTCCTCTACGACCCCCACACGTGCCACAGCCCTCGTCTGAAGGTAACCGGGTACCAGTTTTAAAGAAAATTAATGGAAGTAATGATGTAGTTTTGTGCCCCCCCCCCCAAAAAAAAGGTGTGAAATATGTGTAAAAACAATGAAACACAGTTTGTTTCCTGAGCTTTCTTATATCTCCTAGATTTCGGACTTCCAAACCTTCTTCCTTATCTATGTTTTGACTTGTCTGTCTTTGTTGCTATTTATGAATGTCCTTTCAATGTGTTTCTATGGGATTTGGTACTAAAGGCCATTCAATATTATCAAATATGTATTTTTATATATATATTTATATATTTTTAATACCTAAAGGGGTTCCTATAATTCTAAATCAAATGGCTAAATGATCAATAGTATGACCGTCTTAAAATAATTATATATGTCAGCTTATAACCTCTTCCCCTCCACCCCAACATCTTCGACTCTAGATAATGTTTTAAGGTGGTGTGGTTATGTTGTCCACAGAGGTGTGGTTATGTTGTCCACAGAGGTGTGGTTATGTTGTCCACAGAGGTGCGGTTATGTTGTCCACAGAGGTGCGGTTATGTTGTCCACAGAGGTGCGGTTATGTTGTCCACAGAGGTGCGGTTATGTTGTCCACAGAGGTGCGGTTATGTTGTCCACAGAGGTGCGGTTATGTTGCCCACAGAGGTGCGGTTATGTTGCCCACAGAGGTGCGGTTATGTTGCCCACAGAGCTGTGGTCATTAATCAAGCAGAATCATTTTTATAAAGCCGTTTTTAAACTTTTTTTTTACATCAGCAGTTGTCACATTTACCCAGACTAAAACCCCAAGAGGCAATGATGCAGACGCACGTTGACTAAGAAACGGAAAGGAGGAAACCTAAAGAGGAACCAGGCTCCGAGGGGTGGCCAGTCGTCTTCTGGCCGTACCGGGTGGTTATGCTAATAGTGTGTCTCTCCACAGGTAATGCACTGCTCCCAGACTTCTTCCTGGATGAGGCTGAGGCTCTGGTGCAGAACATGGGGGATCAGGTTGTCATCCCAGTGGTTAAGGGTGACTCACGCAACGCTGCTACCAGTGGGCCCATAGCGGAAACATTCAATATCATCAAGGGAGTCCTCAACCCTGACATTGTCAAATCCACTGGAGGAGTCTACAAATTCGACCTGTCTGGTAAGAAACTTGTTTTCAGCATTGTATGAATGTTTGTAATAGTGATTATATTCACCGTTGTTCACCTGCCAATTTATTAGGTACACAACTAGTACCGAGCCAAAGCCCTCTTTGCATCCAGAACAGCCCGAATTCTCCGGGGGAATGGATTCTACAAGGTGTCGGGGAAAAGTTCCACAGGGATGTTGGTCCATTGGACGACAGTACAATCATGCTGCCAGCAGCCCGTTCCATCTCATCCCCAAGATGCTATTGGGTTGAGGTCTGGTGACTGATCAGGCCACCAAAGTAAACTGAACTCCAGGCTCCAGGCAATGCGTTTCCACTCCTCATCGGTCCAGTGTTGGTGATCACGTGCCCACTGGAGTGAAACACGGTGTGGTCGTCTCCTGCAATAGAATGTGGTCGTCTCCTGTAATAGAATGTGGTCGTCTCCTGTAATAGAATGTGGTCGTCTCCTGTAATAGAATGTGGTCGTCTCCTGTAATAGAATGTGGTCGTCTCCTGTAATAGAATGTGGTCGTCTCCTGTAATAGAATGTGGTCGTCTCCTGTAATAGAATGTGGTCGTCTCCTGTAATAGAATGTGGTCGTCTCCTGTAATAGAATGTGGTCGTCTCCTGCAATAGAATGTGGTCGTCTCCTGCAATAGAATGTGGTCGTCTCCTGCAATAGAATGTGGTCGTCTCCTGCAATAGAATGTGGTCGTCTCCTGTAATAGAATGTGGTCGTCTCCTGCAATAGAATGTGGTCGTCTCCTGTAATAGAATGTGGTCGTCTCCTGCAATAGAATGTGGTCGTCTCCTGCAATAGAATGTGGTCGTCTCCTGCAATAGAATGTGGTCGTCTCCTGCAATAGAATGTGGTCGTCTCCTGCAATAGAATGTGGTCGTCTCCTGCAATAGAATGTGGTCGTCTCCTGCAATAGAATGTGGTCGTCTCCTGCAATAGAATGTGGTCGTCTCCTGCAATAGAATGTGGTCGTCTCCTGCAATAGAATGTGGTCGTCTCCTGCAATAGAATGTGGTCGTCTCCTGCAATAGAATGTGGTCGTCTCCTGTAATAGAATGTGGTCGTCTCCTGTAATAGAATGTGGTCGTCTCCTGCAATAGAATGTGGTCGTCTCCTGTAATAGAATGTGGTCGTCTCCTGTAATAGAATGTGGTCGTCTCCTGTAATAGAATGTGGTCGTCTCCTGCAATAGAATGTGGTCGTCTCCTGCAATAGAATGTGGTCGTCTCCTGCAATAGAATGTGGTCGTCTCCTGCAATAGAATGTGGTCGTCTCCTGCAATAGAATGTGGTCGTCTCCTGCAATAGAATGTGGTCGTCTCCTGCAATAGAATGTGGTCGTCTCCTGCAATAGAATGTGGTCGTCTCCTGCAATAGAATGTGGTCGTCTCCTGCAATAGAATGTGGTCGTCTCCTGCAATAGAATGTGGTCGTCTCCTGCAATAGAATGTGGTCGTCTCCTGCAATAGAATGTGGTCGTCTCCTGCAATAGAATGTGGTCGTCTCCTGCAATAGAATGTGGTCGTCTCCTGCAATAGAATGTGGTCGTCTCCTGCAATAGAATGTGGTCGTCTCCTGCAATAGAATGTGGTCGTCTCCTGCAATAGAATGTGGTCGTCTCCTGTAATAGAATGTGGTCGTCTCCTGTAATAGAATGTGGTCGTCTCCTGCAATAGAATGTGGTCGTCTCCTGCAATAGAATGTGGTCGTCTCCTGCAATAGAATGTGGTCGTCTCCTGCAATAGAATGTGGTCGTCTCCTGCAATAGAATGTGGTCGTCTCCTGCAATAGAATGTGGTCGTCTCCTGCAATAGAATGTGGTCGTCTCCTGCAATAGAATGTGGTCGTCTCCTGTAATAGAATGTGGTCGTCTCCTGTAATAGAATGTGGTCGTCTCCTGTAATAGAATGTGGTCGTCTCCTGTAATAGAATGTGGTCGTCTCCTGTAATAGAATGTGGTCGTCTCCTGTAATCTCCAGGCTTTTGTTCTTACCAACCAGGAAACAACTGATTTCAACTAATCCTAGACTTCAAAACATTAGTAGTTGAATCAGGTGTGTTTTTGCTTGATCCTCTGTGGATAAGAAGTCATGCAACACAACCCTGTACCCACACTGGTCCTCTGTGGATAAGAAGTCATGCAACACAACCCTGTACCCACAGGGGTCCTCTGTGGATAAGAAGCCATTCATCACTTCCCCTACTCCCCTGTTTCATCACTTCCCCTACTCCCCTGTTTCATCACTTCCCCTACTCCCCTGTTTCATCACTTCCCCTACTCCCCTGTTTCATCACTTCCTCTACTCCCCTGTTTCATCACTTCCCCTACTCCCCTGTTTCATCACTTCCCCTACTCCGCTGTTTCATCACTTCCCCTACTCCCCTGTTTCATCACTTCCTCTACTCCCCTGTCATCACTTCCTCTACTCCCCTGTTTCATCACTTCCCCTACTCCCCTGTTTCATCACTTCCCCACTCCCTTGTTTCATCACTTCCCCTACTCCCCTGTTTCATCACTTCCCTTGTTTCATTACACTCGGTGGACAACGCAGGCAACTCCGAAAGTCATTATTTTTGTGATGTTTGACTGCCCATTAGGCTCCCTCTTTAGTTGTTGTGAAGGGGAGGCTATAGTAGTGTGTCTGTGTTCCAGGTGAGCATGCAGGAGTGTGGTTCATAGACATGAAGAACGGTGGGGGCAGTGCGGGTAGTGGAGAACCCCCAGTCAAAGCTGACGTGGTCATGACCATGGACAGCGCCGACTTCACCAAGATGTTCGCAGGTCAGTGTGACTGACTGGATAGCTGGGTCGTGTTCATTGGGCACGAAACGGAGGAAAACAGACCTGAAACAGGAAGGGGAATACCTGCCACTACCTGGGTCCTATTCACCGCAGCAAACCATTTTTGCAACATTTGTTTCCTATTGAATATGACTCTAGACTGGTCCAATGAGAAACGTTTCTGTTTGCCTGATGAACACGGCCGCCGTTGCTTTTTTTTCATTAGTTATTTCTGATGTCTTTGCCACTATAGTTCTCTCTTTAGTGATACACATTGTGCCACTTTCTTCATGTTGTGGTTCTCTCTCTCGTAACATGTTGTGGTTCTCTCTCTGTCTCTCTGTCTCTCTCTCTCTCTCTCCAGGCAAACTAAAACCCACCATGGCCTTTATGTCAGGGAAGCTGATGATTAAAGGAGACATGAGCCTGGCTATCAAGATGGAGAAGATGATGTCCATGATGAAGTCTAAACTCTAAATTATAACAACGAGGAGATGCCTATTCACTACATCTGGTGCCTTCAAGACAACTGGGAACTTTGTAATATAATAAAAATTATAGTCTGACTGTTAAAAATGGTGATGGAGTGTTTCCTCCGGCGCATTGGTGCGGCTGGCTTCCGGGTTGGATGCGCGCTGTGTTAAGAAGCAGTGCGGCTTGGTTGGGTTATGTATCGGAGGACGCATGACTTTCGACCTTCGTCTCTCCCGAGCCCGTACGGGAGTTGTAGCGATGAGACAAGATAGTAGCTACTAAACCATTGGACACCACGAAATTGGGGAGAAAAAGGGGAGACAAATTCAACAACTAAAAATTGTGATGATGAGAGGTCGGAGAACTCCACGACGATGCCTGAATTTCTGAATTCAGACGTTATAGATTTACAAGTTCCGTGTTGTCTAAAATGGTACCCTGTAATAGAGGGAACCCGGGTGTCAATTTGGGAAATACCCAGAATGTCTAACGAAATGTGCCGTTTTCCATCTCTCTGAATGTGTCATAATGAACTGTCCCTCCTCCCTCTTCTTCTCCAACCATGCAGTTTTCTAATAAACCAGTTGCTCTAATTGTACTGCTGTTTCTGTTTGTCGTCGTGGCTCACATTGTTCAGTAAATCCCCGGGACACTCGGGTGCGTCTCTCTGGATAACCGCGTCAGCTGAATATCTGAAATGTAGAGTTTACAAACTAGAAGATACAGTAGAAATTAATGTTATGTCAAGTATGATTGTTACAAATATAATATGAACAGTGTCTTGGTTTGAGCAGATGAATCAATAGTATATAAAATAAAGGTTTGATTTCAATTAAATAATTAAATTAAATAATTCAATAGAACAGCAGCGGTGTGTGTGTGTGTGTGTGTGTGTGTGTGCATGCGCGTGTGTGTGTGTGCGTGTGTGTGCTTAAGGGGTGGATGTGTGGAGAGTTCCAATTTTGCTTCCACTGGGGGCCCTTAAGGTCAACGGCATCAAAAACCTGGTTGCCTCTGTTCAGGAGGCTGAAACTTGTCCCCAAGTGGATCTTCCAGCAAGACAAAAACACCAAGCATATGTAAAAATGAACAAAGAAATGTTGAATTGACCACAAAATGACCCAAAATATTTTTCAGAAATAAATATATTACTTATTAAACAAAATATTTTTCTCGGATCAATTTAAATTAGTAAAATTGTTCCTTTTTTTTAGCGTACAGCATAGCTCAGTGTTGGTATTATTTGTATTTTTTTGCACATCCACATCAGGTCCAATCATCTTGGACCTGAATGTACAGTATGTCTGTCTCCTTTTCAGAATCGGTGTCTGGTAGTGTCTACTGTAGGTCCCCCTATAGTCTCTGCAGCTGGTGTCTACTGTAGGTCCCTCTATAGTCTCTGCAGCTGGTGTCTACTGTAGGTCCCCCCATCGTCTCTGCAGCTGGTGTCTACTGTAGATCCCCCTATCGTCTCTGCAGCTGGTGTCTACTGTAGGTCCCCCTATAGTCTCTGCAGCTGGTGTCTACTGTAGGTCCCCCCATCGTCTCTGCAGCTGGTGTCTACTGTAGATCCCCCTATCGTCTCTGCAGCTGGTGTCTACTGTAGGTCCCCTTATAGTCTCTGCAGCTGGTGTCTACTGTAGGTCCCTCTATAGTCTCTGCAGCTGGTGTCTACTGTAGGTCCCCCTATCGTCTCTGGAGCTGGTGTCTACTGTAGGTCCCCCTATAGTCTCTGCAGCTGGTGTCTACTGTAGGTCCCCCCATCGTCTCTGCAGCTGGTGTCTACTGTAGATCCCCCTATCGTCTCTGCAGCTGGTGTCTACTGTAGGTCCCCCTATCGTCTCTGCAGCTGGTGTCTACTGTAGGTCCCCCTATAGTCTCTGCAGCTGGTGTCTACTGTAGGTCCCCCTATAGTCTCTGCAGCTGGTGTCTACTGTAGGTCCCACTATAGTCTCTGCAGCTGGTGTCTACTGTAGGTCCCCCTATCGTCTCTGCAGCTGGTGTCTACTGTAGGTCCCCCTATCGTTTCTGCAGCTGGTGTCTACTGTAGGTCCCCCTATCGTCTCTGCAGCTGGTGTCTACTGTAGGTCCCCCTATAGTCTCTGCAGCTGGTGTCTACTGTATGTCCCCCTATCGTCTCTGCAGCTGGTGTCTACTGTAGGTCCCCCTATAGTCTCTGCAGCTGGTGTCTACTGTAGGTCCCCCTATAGTCTCTGCAGCTGGTGTCTACTGTAGGTCCCACTATAGTCTCTGCAGCTGGTGTCTACTGTAGGTCCCCCTATCGTCTCTGCAGCTGGTGTCTACTGTAGGTCCCCCTATCGTCTCTGCAGCTGGTGTCTACTGTAGGTCCCCCTATAGTCTCTGCAGCTGGTGTCTACTGTAGGTCCCACTATAGTCTCTGCAGCTGGTGTCTACTGTAGGTCCCCCTATAGTCTCTGCAGCTGGTGTCTACTGTAGGTCCCCTTATCGTCTCTGCAGCTGGTGTCTACTGTAGGTCCCCCTATCGTCTCTGCAGCTGGTGTCTACTGTAGGTCCCCCTATAGTCTCTGCAGCTGGTGTCTACTGTAGGTCCCCCTATAGCCTCTGCAGCTGGTGTCTACTGTAGGTCCCCCTATAGTCTCTGCAACTGGAGTCTACTGTAGGTCCCCCTATAGTCTCTGCAGCTGGTGTCTACTGTAGGTCCCCCTATCGTCTCTGCAGCTGGTGTCTACTGTAGGTCCCCCTATCGTCTCTGCAGCTGGTGTCTACTGTAGGTCCCCCTATCTTCTCTGCAGCTGGTGTCTACTGTAGGTCCCCCTATAGTCTCTGCAGCTGGTGTCTACTGTAGGTCCCCCTATAGTCTCTGCAGCTGGTGTCTACTGTAGGTCCCCCTATAGTCTCTGCAGCTGG
The DNA here is from genome assembly GCF_057628025.1 of Oncorhynchus mykiss. Classification (NCBI taxonomy): domain Eukaryota; kingdom Metazoa; phylum Chordata; class Actinopteri; order Salmoniformes; family Salmonidae; genus Oncorhynchus; species Oncorhynchus mykiss. Next base: position 3,980,365 of record NC_143033.1, on the reverse strand, counting down.
TGTCTACTGTAGGTCCCCCTATAGTCTCTGCAGCTGGTGTTTACTGTAGGTCCCCCTATAGTCTCTGCAGCTGGTGTCTACTGTAGGTCCCCCTATAGTCTCTGCAGCTGGTGTCTACTGTAGGTCCCCCTATAGTCTCTGCAGCTGGTGTCTACTGTAGGTCCCCCTATATTCTCTGCAGCTGGTGTCTACTGTAGGTCCCCCTATAGTCTCTGCAGCTGGTGTCTACTGTAGGGTTAGGGTTAGTCTCTTCATCCGTCCACTGTAGGTCCCCCTATCGTCTCTGCAGCTGGTGTCTACTGTAGGTCCCCCTATAGTCTCTGCAGCTGGTGTCTACTGTAGGTCCCCCTATCGCCTCTGCAGCTGGTGTCTACTGTAGGTCCCCCTATAGTCTCTGCAGCTGGTGTCTACTGTAGTTCCCCCTATCGTCTCTGGAGCTGGTGTCTACTGTAGGTCCCCCTATCGTCTCTGCAGCTGGTGTCTACTGTAGGTCCCCCTATCGTTTCTGCAGCTGGTGTCTACTGTAGGTCCCCCTATCGTCTCTGCAGCTGGTGTCTACTGTAGGTCCCCCTATAGTCTCTGCAGCTGGTGTCTACTGTATGTCCCCCTATCGTCTCTGCAGCTGGTGTCTACTGTAGGTCCCCCTATAGTCTCTGCAGCTGGTGTCTACTGTAGGTCCCCCTATCGTCTCTGCAGCTGGTGTCTACTGTAGGTCCCCCTCTTCCCCCTATAGTCTCTGCATCTCTTGGTTCGTCCACTGCAGCTGGTATCTACTGTAGGTCCCCCTCTCCCCCCTATAGTCTCTGCATCTCTTGGTTCGTCCACTGCAGCTGGTTATCTACTGTAGGTCCCCCTATCGTCTCTGCATCTCTTGGTTCTTCCACTGCAGCTGGTGTCTACTGTAGGTCCCCCTATCGTCTATGCATCTCTTGGTTCGTCCACTGCAGCTGGTGTCTACTGTAGGTCCCCCTCTTCCCCCTATAGTCTCTGCATCTCTTGGTTCGTCCACTGCAGCTGGTGTCTACTGTAGGTCCCCCTATCGTCTCTGCATCTCTTGGTTCTTCCACTGCAGCTGGTGTCTACTGTAGGTCCCCCTATCGTCTATGCATCTCTTGGTTCGTCCACTGCAGCTGGTGTCTACTGTAGGTCCCCCTCTTCCCCCTATAGTCTCTGCATCTCTTGGTTCTTCCACTGCAGCTGGTGTCTACTGTAGGTCCCCCTATCGTCTCTGCATCTCTTGGTTCGTCCACTGCAGCTGGTGTCTACTGTAGGTCCCCCTCTTCCCCCTATAGTCTCTGCATCTCTTGGTTCGTCCACTGCAGCTGGTGTCTACTGTAGGTCCCCCTATCGTCTCTGCATCTCTTGGTTCGTCCACTGCAGCTGGTATCTACTGTAGGTCCCCCTATCGTCTCTGCATCTCTTGGTTCGTCCACTGCAGCTGGTGTCTACTGTTGGTCCCCCTATCGTCTCTGCATCTCTTGGTTCTTCCACTGCAGCTGGTGCCTACTGTAGGTCCCCCTATCGTCTCTGCATCTCTTGGTTCGTCCACTGCAGCTGGTGTCTACTGTAGGTCCCCCTATCGTCTCTGCATCTCTTGGTTCGTCCACTGCAGCTGGTGTCTACTGTAGGTCCCCCTATCGTCTCTGCATCTCTTGGTTCGTCCACTGCAGCTGGTGTCTACTGTAGGTCCCCCTCTTCCCCCTATAGTCTCTGCATCTCTTGGTTCGTCCACTGCAGCTGGTGTCTACTGTAGGTCCCCCTATCGTCTCTGCATCTCTTGGTTCTTCCACTGCAGCTGGTGTCTACTGTAGGTCCCCCTATCGTCTATGCATCTCTTGGTTCGTCCACTGCAGCTGGTGTCTACTGTAGGTCCCCCTCTTCCCCCTATAGTCTCTGCATCTCTTGGTTCGTCCACTGCAGCTGGTGTCTACTGTAGGTCCTCCTATCGTCTCTGCATCTCTTGGTTCGTCCACTGCAGCTGGTGTCTACTGTAGGTCCCCCTCTTCCCCCTATAGTCTCTGCATCTCTTGGTTCGTCCACTGCAGCTGGTGTCTACTGTAGGTCCCCCTATCGTCTCTGCATCTCTTGGTTCGTCCACTGCAGCTGGTATCTACTGTAGGTCCCCCTATCGTCTCTGCATCTCTTGGTTCGTCCACTGCAGCTGGTGTCTACTGTTGGTCCCCCTATCGTCTCTGCATCTCTTGGTTCTTCCACTGCAGCTGGTGCCTACTGTAGGTCCCCCTATCGTCTCTGCATCTCTTGGTTCGTCCACTGCAGCTGGTGTCTACTGTAGGTCCCCCTATCGTCTCTGCATCTCTTGGTTCGTCCACTGCAGCTGGTGTCTACTGTAGGTCCCCCTATCGTCTCTGCATCTCTTGGTTCGTCCACTGCAGCTGGTGTCTACTGTAGGTCCCCCTATCATCTCTGCATCTCTTGGTTCGTCCACTGCAGCTGGAGTCTACTGTAGGTCCCCCTATCATCTCTGCATCTCTTGGTTCGTCCACTGCAGCTGGTGTCTACTGTAGGTCCCCCTATCGTCTCTGCATCTCTTGGTTCGTCCACTGCAGCTGGAGTCTACTGTAGGTCCCCCTCTTCCCCCTATAGTCTCTGCATCTCTTGGTTCGTCCACTGCAGCTGGTGTCTACTGTAGGTCCCCCTATCATCTCTGCATCTCTTGGTTCTTCCACTGCAGCTGGTGCCTACTGTAGGTCCCCTTATCGTCTCTGCATCTCTTGGTTCGTCCACTGCAGCTGGAGTCTACTGTAGGTCCCCCTATCGTCTCTGCATCTCTTGGTTCTTCCACTGCAGCTGGAGTCTACTGTAGGTCCCCCTATCATCTCTGCATCTCTTGGTTCGTCCACTGCAGCTGGTGTCTACTGTAGGTCCCCCTATCATCTCTGCATCTCTTGGTTCTTCCACTGCAGCTGGTGCCTACTGTAGGTCCCCTTATCGTCTCTGCATCTCTTGGTTCGTCCACTGCAGCTGGAGTCTACTGTAGGTCCCCCTATCGTCTCTGCATCTCTTGGTTCTTCCACTGCAGCTGGAGTCTACTGTAGGTCCCCCTATCGTCTCTGCATCTCTTGGTTCTTCCACTGCAGCTGGAGTCTACTGTAGGTCCCCCTATCGTCTCTGCATCTCTTGGTTCTTCCACTGCAGCTGGTGTCTACTGTAGGTCCCCCTATCGTCTCTGCATCTCTTGGTTCTTCCACTGCAGCTGGAGTCTACTGTAGGTCCCCCTATCGTCTATGCATCTCTTGGTTCTTCCACTGCAGCTGGTGTCTACTGTAGGTCCCCCTATCGTCTCTGCATCTCTTGGTTCTTCCACTGCAGCTGGAGTCTACTGTAGGTCCCCCTATCGTCTCTGCATCTCTTGGTTCTTCCACTGCAGCTGGAGTCTACTGCTCTATGTTGTTCAGCGGAGAGATGTCGTGGCCTACGGCTTGGTGGAGGAGTTTGTCACCACTGTGTTGGACCTAGTTTCTAATCTGATGCGTTACAGAGAGAAAGTCCAACTCGTCATGGATCTGAGAGCACAGGTGAGAGAGGGGGCTGATGGGTAATGGAAAGGTGAGACTCAGGAGAACGTCTTGTTTCAACACCGGGTGGTAAGGTCACTTCATTAGATGCATGTAGTTTGATTATAATCTGAGTAGTTCTATATGGCATAATTAGCCTGTCAACTAGGCTATACTGTTTATTATTATTTGACCTTTATTTAACTAGACAAGTGAGTTAAGAACAAATTCTAAACGCATTCCATTGGGCCAAACGCATTCCATTATGCTAAACGCATTCCATTGGCTCCTGCATTCCATTGGGCTAAACGCATATCATTGGCTACAGCATTCCATTGAGCTCCTGCATTCCATTGGGCTAAACGCATTCCATTGGGCTAAACGCATATCATTGGCTACAGCATTCCATTGAGCTCCTGCATTCCATTGGGCTAAACGCATTCCATTGGGCTAAACGCATATCATTGGCTACAGCATTCCATTGAGCTCCTGCATTCCATTGGGCTAAACGCATTCCATTGGGCTAAACGCATATCATTGGCTACAGCATTCCATTGAGCTCCTGCATTCCATTGGGCTAAACGCATTCCATTGGGCTAAACGCATATCATTGGCTACAGCATTCCATTGAGCTCCTGCATTCCATTGGGCTAAACGCATTCCATTGGGCTAAACGCATATCATTGGCTACAGCATTCCATTGAGCTCCTGCATTCCATTGGGCTAAACGCATTCCATTGGGCTAAACGCATATCATTGGCTACAGCATTCCATTGAGCTCCTGCATTCCATTGGGCTAAACGCATTCCATTGGGCTAAACGCATATCATTGGCTACAGCATTCCATTGAGCTCCTGCATTCCATTGGGCTAAACGCATTCCATTGGCTACAGCATATCATTATACGAATATATTCCATTATGCTAAACGCATTCCATTGGCTAATGCATTCCACTGGGCTAAACGCATTCCTTTGGCTAACACATTCCATTGGACTAAACGCATTCCATGATGCTAATACATTCCATTATGCTAATACATTCCATTATGCTAAACGCATTCCATTGGACTACACGCATTCCATTGGCTAATGCATTCCATTGGACTACACGCATTCCATTATGCTAATACATTCCATTGGCCCGTCAAAAGGTTCCATTCCATTGGCCCGCTGCTGGTTAATACCAAAACAGAGAGAGAGAATTAGGATTGATCTGGGTCATTATGCAGGTTGACATTTATTGTGATGAGTCTTGTCCTGGAGGCAGAAATGAGTGATTTTCCACTTAGATAGGCCAGCTACAAAGTCAGAATTTAAAACAAAAATGTGTTTTAATGACTTTGTGCCTGGTCCTGCTATTGACCACTCTACAGAGCTGCCCTGGTCCTGCTATTGACCACTCTACAGAGCTGCCCTGGTCCTGCTATTGACCACTCTACAGAGCTGCCCTGGTCCTGCTATTGACCACTCTACAGAGCTGCCCTGGTCTAGCTATTAACCACTCTACAGAGCTGCCCTGGTCCTGCTATTGACCACTCTACAGAGCTGCCCTGGTCCTGCTATTGACCATCCTACAGAGCTGCCCTGGTTCTGCTATTGACCACTCTACAGAGCTGCCCTGGTCCTGCTATTGACCACCCTACAGAGCTGCCCTGGTCCTGCTATTGAACACCCTACAGAGCTGCCCTGGTCTAGCTATTGACCACCCTACAGAGCTGCCCTGGTCCTGCTATTGACCACTCTACAGAGCTGCCCTGGTCTAGCTATTGACCACTCTACAGAGCTGCCCTGGTCCTGCTATTGATCACCCTACAGAGCTGCCCTGGTCCTGCTATTGACCACTCTGCAGAGCTGCCCTGGTCTAGCTATTGACCACTCTACAGAGCTTTCCTGGTTCTGCTATTGACCATCCTACAGAGCTGCCCTGGTTCTGCTATTGACCACTCTACAGAGCTACCCTGGTTCTGCTATTGACCACTCTACAGAGCTACCCTGGTTCTGCTATTGACCACTCTACAGAGCTGCCCTGGTTCTGCTATTGACCATCCTACAGAGCTGCCCTGGTCCTGCTATTGACCACCCTACAGAGCTGCCCTGGTCTAGCTATTGACCACCCTACAGAGCTGCCCTGGTCCTGCTATTGACCAATCTACAGAGCTGCCCTGGTCCTGCTATTGACCACCCTACAGAGCTGCCCTGGTCCTGCTATTGACCACCCTACAGAGCTGCCCTGGTCCTGCTATTGAACACCCTACAGAGCTGCCCTGGTCTAGCTATTGACCAATCTACAGAGCTGCCCTGGTCCTGCTATTGACCACCCTACAGAGCTGCCCTGGTCCTGCTATTGACCACCCTACAGAGCTGCCCTGGTCTAGCTATTGACCACTCTACAGAGCTGCCCTGGTCTAGCTATTGACCACCCTACAGAGCTGCCCTGGTCTAGCTATTGACTACCCTACAGAGCTGCCCTGGTCTAGCTATTGACCACCCTACAGAGCTGCCCTGGTCTAGCTATTGACCATCCTATAGAGCTGCCCTGGTTCTGCTACTGACCATCCTACAGAGATGCCCTGGTTCTGCTATTGACCACCCTACAGAGATGCCCTGGTCCTGCTATTGACCATCCTACAGAGCTGCCCTGGTTCTGCTACTGACCATCCTACAGAGCTGCCCTGGTTCTGCTATTGACCACTCTACAGAGCTGCCCTGGTCTAGCTATTGACCACCCTACCGAGCTGCCCTGGTCTAGCTATTGACCACCCTACAGAGCTGCCCTGGTCTAGCTATTGACCACCCTACCGAGCTGCCCTGGTCTAGCTATTGACCACTCTACCGAGCTGCCGTGGTCTAGCTATTGACCATCCTACAGAGCTGCCCTGATTCTGCTACTGACCATCCTACAGAGCTGCCCTGGTTCTGCTACTGACCACTCTACAGAGCTGCCCTGGTTCTGCTATTGACCACCCTACAGAGCTGCCCTGGTTCTGCTATTGACCACTCTACAGAGCTGCCCTGGTTCTGCTATTGACCACTCTACAGTGTTGTCTCTCAAATACATCTTTAATTGTTGGTTATCTAGCTAGAGATATTTTGTTGTTGTTGCCATATTAGCGTTGACATGAAATCAGTCAAAACACCTCAAAACAAGACATGGTTTTAAGAACGAGATGAAACGAGACACTTCACGTTAAGATTCCCCACATTGCGGTTAATTGTAATTTTTGCTATCAATCTGTCCGTCTAGAATCGCAGCTTTGCTGACTTCTGCCCCATGGAAGCGCTCACATTGTTTTCGTAACTTTGTCAACTAACCCAGGTTATCGACACGTCTACTATTATGTGGGGGACTCTTTATTTAGAAGAATTCTGAATTTCCGTGACCCGGAAATAATTTTTGTATGTAGGTCGATTTTTGTCAACAAAACATTTAATTGCTAAATCACTAGCTACGTAAATTACGGAATGGTTAGGTTGTTACGAATGCACTGATGTAAGTGGATGCACGTAGCATTTTGGCAACTTTGGAGAAAGAAAAAAAAATCATCATACTTCGGAATTGTGCATGTTATTCTCATGCATATCTGTACTCTCATTGGCTAGAACGGTTCCACCTGATCTCGCCTCCTCCCGACTGAAAAGGGCATGACAATGCCTCTTCCCCCTCAAGAGGCTGAAAAGATTTGGCACGGGGCCCTCAGATCCTCAAAAAGTTCTACAGCTGTACCATTGAGAGCATCTTGACTGGCTGCATCCCCGCCTGGTATGACAACTGCTTGGCATCCGACCACAAGGCGTCTGACTGCAAGGCGCTACAGAGGGTAGTGCAGATGGCCCAGTACAACACTTATGTCCGAATTTTATATATTTTTAATACATTAAAAAAAGCTTGTGGCTGGGGGAAACCTTTAAGCAAGGTGCATGAAATTCAGGCACCACTGACTGTGCAATATCTACTGTGTACATTCAGTCTTAAGACAAAGGTTCAATACATAGCAATCAACACCAGCAACATGAAAATAAATACAATAAGAAAAGGTAAAAGGATTGTTGTTGGGACAAAGCTGTTAAAAGGGGGAGACACTCTAGACCCAAACTGTTATAGACCCATATAGACCCATATCCATCCTGCCCTGCCTCTAGACCCAAACTGTTATAGACCTATATAGACCCATGTCCATCCTGCCCTTCCTCTAGACCCAAACTGTTATAGACCTATATAGACCCATATCCATCCTGCCCTGCCTCTAGACCCAAACTGTTATAGACCTATATAGACCCATATCCATCCTGCCCTGCCTTTAGACCCAAACTGTTATAGACCTATATCCATCCTGCCCTGCCCTGCCTTTAGACCCAAACTGTTATAGACCTATATAGACCCATATCCATCCTGCCCTGCCTTTAGACCCAAACTGTTATAGACCTATATCCATCCTGCCCTGCCCTGCCTCTAGACCCAAACTGTTATAGACCCATGTCCATCCTGCCCTGCCCTGCCTTTAGACCCAAACTGTTATAGACCTATATAGACCCATATCCATCCTGCCCTGCCTTTAGACCCAAACTGTTATAGACCTATATCCATCCTGCCCTGCCTTTAGACCCAAACTGTTATAGACCTATATAGACCCATATCCATCCTGCCCTGCCTTTCGACCCAAACTGTTATAGACCTATATCCATCCTGCCCTGCCTCTAGACCCAAACTGTTATAGACCTATATCCATCCTGCCCTGCCTCTAGACCCAAACTGTTATAGACCTATATCCATCGTGCCCTGCCTTTAGACCCAAACTGTTATAGACCTATATAGACCTATATCCATCCTGCCCTGCCTTTAGACCCAAACTGTTACAGACCCATATCCATCCTGCCCTGCCTCTAGACCCAAACTGTTACAGACCTATATCCATCCTGCCCTGCCTTTAGACCCAAACTGTTACAGACCTATATCCATCCTGCCCTGCCTCTAGACCCAAACTGTTACAGACCTATATCCATCCTGCCCTGCCTCTAGACCCAAACTGTTACAGACCTATATCCATCCTGCCCTGCCCTGCCTCTAGACCCAAACTGTTACAGACCTATATCCATCCTGCCCTGCCTCTAGACCCAAACTGTTACAGACCTATATCTATCCTGCCCTGCCTCTAGACCCAAACTGTTAGAGACCTATATCCATCCTACCCTGCCTTTATAAAGTCTTCGAAAGCCAAGTTAATAAACAGATCACTGATCTTTTCGAATCCCACGTACCTTCTCCGCTGTGCTATCTGGTTTCCGAGCTGGTCATGGGTGCACCTCAGCCACGCTCAAGGTACTAAACAATATCGTAACCGCCATCGATAAAAGACAGTACTGTGCAGCCATATTCATCGACCTGGCCAAGGATTTCGACTCTGTCAATCACCACATTCTTATCGGCAGACTCAACAGCCTTGGTTTCTCAAATGATTGCCTAGTCTGGTTCACCAACTACTTCTCAGACGGAGTTCAGTGTGTCAAATCGGAAGGCCTGTTGTCCGGACCTCTGGCAGTCTCTATGGGGGTACCACAGGGTTCAATTCTCGGGCCGACTCATTTCTCTGTATACATCAACGATGTCGCTCTTGCTGCTGGTGATTCTCTGATCCACCTCTACGCAGACGACACCATTCTGTATACTTCTGGCCCTTCTTTGGACACTGTGTTAACTAACCTCCAAATTGTGTATTTTTATTTTTTAATTTTTAATTGAGCTTCAATGCCATACAACACTCCTTTCCTAGCCTCCAACTGCTCTTGAACGCTAGTAAAACCAAATGCATGCTTTTCAACCGTTCGCTGCCAGCACCCACCCGCCTAACTAGCATCAATGTCAATGAATAACATTCACACATAGGTGTTGATTTTGTCCAGGTGGGAAAGAGCAGTGTGGAGTGCAATAGAGATTGCGTCATCTGTGGATCTGTTGGGGCGGCATGCAAATTGGAGTGGGTCTAGGGTTTCTGGGATGATGGTGTTGATGTGAGCCCTGACCAGCCTTTCAAAGCACTTCATGGCTGCAGACGTGAGTGCCACTGGTCGGTAGTCGTTTAGGCAGGTTACCTTAGTGTTCTTGGGCACAGACACTATGGTGGTCTGCTTAAAACATGTTGGTATTACAGACTCGGACAAGGAGAGTTTGAAAATGTCAGTGAAGACACTTGCTAGTGGGTCAGCGCATGCTCACAGTACACGTCCTGGTAATCTGTGTTTCGGCTGTGTTTCCTTTGTAGTCTGTAATGGTTTGCAAGCCCTGCCACATCCGACGAGCGTCAGAGCCGGTGTAGTACGACTCGATCTTAGTCCTGTATTGACGCTTTGCCTGTTTGTTGGTGCGTCGGAGGGCATCGCGGGATTTCTTATAAGCTTCCGGGTTAGAGTCCCGCTCCTTGAAAGTGGCAGCTCTAGCTTTTAGCTCAGTGCGGGTGTTGCCTGTAATCCATGGCTTCTGGTTGGGGTATGTGCGTACGGTCACTGTGGGGACGACGTCATCGATGCAGTTATTGATGAAGCCAGTGACTGATGTGGTGTACTCCTCAATGCCATCGGAAGAATCACGGAACATGTTCCAGTCTGTGATAGCAGAACAGTCCTGTAGCTTAGCATCTACTTCATCTGACCATTTTCACTGGTGCTTCCTGCTTTAATTTTAGCTTGTAAGCAGGAATGAGGAGGGAATAATTATGGAGGGCAAGGGAGAGCTTTGTATGCATCTCTGTGTGTGGAGTATAGGTTGTCCATAGTTATTTTCCCCTCTGGTTGCACATTTAACATGTTGATAGAAATGAGGTAAAGCTGATTTAAGTTTCCCTGCATTATTAAAGTCCCCGGCTACTAGGAGCGTCGCCTCCGGGCATTTTCTTGTTTGCTTATGAGTACAGCTCATTCAATGATGGACTGGCTGTTAACGACCCACAGAACACTGGGAGTGGGCCCTGGTCTATAGCAGAACCCTAATGGTGATGCATCTTTACACATTTAAGTCAAAATGCCTCAAGTCAATCGCTTGGTCTGACATGTAATACATATAAATACAGTAAAGTACACATACTAAAAGATAAAGTAGTGTTTTTTTTTTACAGAACTGCAAACTTCAAGAAGTAGGCCAGGGCATTCAAGTAGTTGGTTTTGACGTGCCTGCTGATGTAATAGTCGTAATGTGGCTCATTTTACACGGGTTTTTAAGAGTCCCACAATAAGAGCTTACACAATCGTAATTGTGTAAATTCTACGTCGTTCTGTTGGTGCCACTGAGTAGGTAGGCTGATACCCCATTTCATGGGATGTACAATCTCTAGTTTAATCTGTAAAATGCATATTAGCCCCCAATGCAATGCTAAAGTCTAATACCTACAATACACAGTGTGATTTCACCAGTGTTTGATGTTTATTGACAATAATTTATTTAATTTAATTTATATAATGTAACAACATTACAATTTTTTTTTTTTTTTTTTTTTTTAGCCTTATCTAGTTCAAATGTGACTTGATTCAACCATTTGTGTCATTTCCAATGGTGGGGGGACTTTTATTTTGAAGGCCGAAATTCAAATGCCATTATTATGGCTATTTTCACACAGGTCCAGTTCGTGTGTGTGTGTGTGTGTGGGGTGGGGTGGGGTGGGGTGGGGTGGGGGGTTGTCTCGCCAGACGCAATCTAGCCAGAGTTGTGTAGTAATATTCTCCAAAACATTGATTCCCTTTATGTTAGAGGACATAGGAAGTGTGTTTGCTGTAAAGGTAAGTGTTTCTGATAACACACAGATGTCACCAGCTACACCAAGCGACCGCTAACCTCAGTTAGCAGGCTGATTACTATACCTAACTAGTTGAACATTTTTTTTTAGACAACATTCAGGTATTATAGTAGCGAAGTACTGATTTGAAAACAAACAAACGCTTACTAGTCTAGAAAAGTAAACAACCAATGGACCAGTCGTTTACAATAGAATCAAAGCATTTCATTTCCTAATCGTAATCAACTAGTGAGACCGTTGTAAAAGATCAGGCCATTCTCAGCCTGCTGTGTTGGTGGTTTTGTCTTGACACCATGGAGCCACTTAACTGGTTTTATAATTCACCTCTACACACATACTTCCAATCACCAGGAAATTGTGTTTTTTGGGGGTTTTGAAATAGCTTTACTGTTTGAAAGATTGTGTTGGAGCCTCGTTTTTAACGTATAGACTGCTCTACGTGGATGTAGACTATACCCACGCAAATGTGACTGTTTACTCAGAGTGCTACCCAACGTAGCTTCCATGCAATAATATAGTTTTTACATTGGGACTCTTTTGGTTGCAAAAAATGGAGACAGAAAATTACCATATTACAATTTATCCGGTTTCATTAAAAAATGTGTTTTCTGTCTACAAAGGCAAATCTATATTGAACAAAAAACAGAAACGCAACAACTTTAAAAGAGTTGAGTCAATTTAAATGAATTTATTAGGCCCTACTCTATGGATTTCACATGACTGGGCAGGGGCACAGCCATGGGTGGACCTGGTAGGGCATAGGCCCACCGACTGGGGAGTCAGGCCCAGCCAACCAGAATGAGTTTTTCCTCAAAGGGCTTGCTTTATTACAGACCACAATACTCCTCAGTTTCATCAGCTGTCAGTTTTAAAGTTAACAAAACTTCTCCATTTGTCATTTCCTGGAAGGTCTGGTGGTGAGTGTGAGAGAAAGAGAGACCAGTTCTTCCGGAAGGGAAGAGACAGAGCAGTTCATGTTCTGAAACGCAGCGGGTGGCCTACAATTTCATATCACCTCTGACCAGAATATCGACAGCCAATTTCAGGTAATTTCCGGACGATTCTACATGTCGATTCGACAACACCAAACAGCTGATCTGTAACACACCATGGTCAACTGCTACTTCTAGCCGTCGGTCTTTCTGCCATGTTTTCTTAAAGGTTCTGTAGTTCTGCTGCTGGAGGTGGGTCTGGTTGTGGCAGCACGGGGAGGATCAGGTTCCCGAAGGACGAGTCTTGAGTGATGAAGAAACCAGAAGAGTGTGTATGGGCATGCTGTAACAACAACAACAACAACAACAACAACACAAGGAAGATGAGTTACACAATAATGTACGAGAACAATAACCGCGGCAACCAGGGAGCCTTAGTCGGACAGTACAGCAACAAACTTCACTTCCTGTGTATACAGAGAGCAGTGTGGCTCTGGAGCCACCTATAAGCTACCCAAGGGCCCTGTTAAAAATCCCAGATCTGAAGTGGTTGGATTGGTCTAAGTTACAGTGTGGTCACCTCGCTTACATCCGTCCAATCACTTATAGATCTATGCCTACTTAAAACGGAAACAAGGAAGGAAGGAAGGATGCATTTCTGAAGTTCTACAACGAGGTCAAGACCTTACCTGCAGAGCTGCTTCCTGCTGGGCAGCGATGTGCTGCTGCTCAGTGTGGTCTCTGAAGGCTTTATTCAGGACAGGTCTGGAGAGAGGGATGGGGGGGTAGAGGTCAGGGGTCACACGCGTCACTGAATCAAGGTATGCATCCCAAATAGCACCATATTCCCTATATAGTACATGTACTACTTTTGAGTTTTGACCAGAGGCTTATGGGCCCTGGTCTATAGTAGAACACTGGGAGTGGGCCCTGATCTATAGTAGAACACTGGTTAGTGGGCCCTGGTCAATAGTAGAACACTGTTTAGTGGGCCCTGATCTATAGTAGAACACTGGTTAGTGGGCCCTGGTCAATAGCAGAACACTGGGAGTGGGCCCTGGTCTATAGCAGAACACTGGCAGTGGGCCCTGGTCTATAGTAGAACACTGGGATCGGGACCTGGTCTATAGCAGAACACTGGGAGTGGGCTCTGGTCTATAGTAGAACATTGGGAGTGGGCCCTGGTCTATAGCAGAACATTGGGAGTGGGCCCTGGTCTATAGCAGAACACTGGCAGTGGGCCCTGGTCTATAGTAGAACACTGGGATCGGGACCTGGTCTATAGCAGAACACTGGGAGTGGGCTCTGGTCTATAGTAGAACACTGGGAGTGGGCCCTGGTCTATAGTAGAACACTGGCAGTGGGCCCTGGTCTATAGCAGAACACTGGGAGTGGGCCCTGGTCAGTAGCAGAACACTGGGAGTGGGCCCTGGTCAGTAGCAGAACACTGGGAGTGGGCCCTGGTCAGTAGCAGAACACTGGGAGTGGGCCCTGGTCAGTAGCAGAACACTGGGAGTGGGCCCTGGTCAGTAGCAGAACACTGGGAAGTGGGCCCTGGTCTATAGTAGAACACTGGGAGGTGGGCCCTGGTCTATAGTAGAACACTGGGAGGTGGGCTCTGGTCTATAGTAGAACACTGGGAGGTGGGCCCTGGTCTATAGCAGAACACTGGGAGTGGGCCCTGGTCTATAGCAGAACACTGGGAGTGGGCCCTGGTCTATTGTAGAACACTGGGAGTGGGCCCTGGTCTATAGCAGAACACTGGGAGTGGGCCCTGGTCTATAGTAGAACACTGGGAGTGGGCCCTGGTCTATAGTAGAACACTGGGAGTGGGCCCTGGTCTATAGTAGAACACTGGGAGTGGGCCCTGGTCTATAGTAGAACACTGGGAGTGGGCCCTGGTCTATAGTAGAACACTGGGAGTGGGCCCTGGTCTATAGTAGAACACTGGCAGTGGGCCCTGGTCTATAGCAGAACACTGGGAGTGGGCCTGGTCTATAGCAAAACACTGGGAGTGGGCCCTGGTCTAAAGCAAAACACTGGGAGTGGGCCCTGGTCTATAGTAGAACACTGGGAGTGGGCCCTGGTCTATAGCAGAACACTGGGAGTGGGCCCTGGTCTATAGCAGAACACTGGCAGTGGGCCCTGGACAATAGCAGAACATTGGGAGTGGGCCCTGGTCTATAGCAGAACACTGGGAGTGGGCCCTGGTCTATAGCAGAACACTGGGAGTGGGCCCTGGTCTATAGTAGAACACTGGGAGTGGGCCCTGGTCTATAGCAGAACACTGGAAGTGGGCCCTGGTCTATAGCAGAACACTGGGAGTGGGCCCTGGTCTAAAGCAAAACACTAGGAGGTGGGCCCTGGTCTAAAGCAAAACACTGGGAGTGGGCCCTGGTCTATAGTAGAACACTGGGAGTAGGCCCTGGTCTATAGTAGAACACTGGGAGTGGGCCCTGGTCTATAGTAGAACACTGGCAGTGGGCCCTGGTCTATAGCAGAACACTGGGAGTGGGCCCTGGTCTATAGCAAAACACTGGGAGTGGGCCCTGGTCTAAAGCAAAACACTGGGAGTGGGCCCTGGTCTATAGTAGAACACTGGGAGTGGGCCCTGGTCTATAGCAGAACACTGGGAGTGGGCCCTGGTCTATAGCAGAACACTGGCAGTGGGCCCTGGACAATAGCAGAACATTGGGAGTGGGCCCTGGTCTATAGCAGAACACTGGGAGTGGGCCCTGGTCTATAGTAGAACATTGGGAGTGGGCCCTGGTCTATAGCAGAACACTGGGAGTGGGCCCTGGTCTATAGCAGAACACTGGCAGTGGGCCCTGGTCAATAGCAGAACACTGGGAGTGGGCCCTGGTCTATAGTAGATTACTGGGAAGTGGGCCCTGGTCTATAGTAGAACACTGGCAGTGGGCCCTGGTCTATAGCAGAACACTGGGAGTGGGCCCTGGTCTATAGTAGAACATTGGGAGTGGGCCCTGGTCTATAGTAGAACACTGGGAGTGGGCCCTGGTCTATAGTAGATTACTGGGAAGTGGGCCCTGGTCTATAGTAGAACACTGGCAGTGGGCCCTGGTCTATAGCAGAACATTGGGAGTGGGCCCTGGTCTATAGCAGAACACTGGGAGTGGGCCCTGGTCTATAGCAGAACATTGGGAGTGGGCCCTGGTCTATAGCAAAACACTGGGAGGTGGGCCCTGGTCTAAAGCAAAACACTGGGAGTGGGCCCTGGTCTATAGTAGAACACTGGCAGTGGGCCCTGGTCAATAGCAGAAGAGTGGGAGTGGGCCCTGGTCTATAGCAGAACAGTGGGAGTGGGCCCTGGTCTATAGCAGAACACTGGGAGTGGGCCCTGGTCTATAGCAGAACACTGGCAGTGGGCCCTGGTCTATAGCAGAACACTGGCAGTGGGCCCTGGTCTATAGCAGAACACTGGGAGTGGGCTCTGGTCTATAGCAGAACACTGGGAGTGGGCCCTGGTCCATAGCAAAACACTGGGAGGTGGGCCCTGGTCTATAGCAAAACACTGGGAGTGGACCCTGGTCTATAGCAGAACACTGGGAGTGGGCCCTGGTTTATAGTAGAACCCTGGGAGTGGGCCCTGGTCTATAGCAGAACACGGAGTGGGCCCTGGTCTACAGTAGAACACTGGGAGTGGGCCCTGGTCTATAGCAGAACAGTGGGAGTGGGCCCTGGTCAATAGCAGAACAGTGGGAGTGGGCCCTGGTCTATAGTAGAACAGTGGGAGTGGGCCCTGGTCTATAGCAGAACACGGAGTGGGCCCTGGTCTATAGCAGAACACTGGGAGGTGGGCCCTGGTCTATAGCAGAACACTGGCAGTGGGCCCTAGTCTATAGCAAAACACTGGGAGGTGGGCCCTGGTCTAAAGCAAAACACTGGGAGTAGACCCTGGTCTATAGCAGAACACTGGGAGTGGGCCCTGGTCTATAGCAGAACACTGGGAGTGGGACCTGGTCTATAGCAGAACACTGGGAGTGGGCCCTGGTCTATAGCAGAACACGGAGTGGGCCCTGGTCTATAGCAGAACAATGGGAGCGGGCCCTGGTCTATAGCAGAACACTGGGAGTGGGCTTTGGTCTGTAGTAGAACACTGGCAGTGGGCCCTGGTCAATAGCAGAACACTGGGAGTGGGCCCTGGTCTATAGTAGAACACTTGGAGGTGGGCCCTGGTCTATAGCAGAACACTGGGAGTGGACCCTGGTCTATAGCAGAACACGGAGTGGGCCCTGGTCTATAGCAGAACACTGGGAGTGGGCCCTGGTCTATAGCAGAACAATGGGAGTGGGCCCTGGTCAATAGCAGAAGAGTGGGAGTGGGCCCTGGTCTATAGCAGAACAGTGGGAGTGGGCCATGGTCTATAGCAGAACACTGGGAGTGGGCCCTGGTCTATAGCAGAACACTGGCAGTGGGCCCTGGTCTATAGCAGAACACTGGCAGTGGGCCCTGGTCTATAGCAGAACACTGGGAGTGGGCTCTGGTCTATAGCAGAACACTGGGAGTGGGCCCTGGTCCATAGCAAAACACTGGGAGGTGGGCCCTGGTCTATAGCAAAACACTGGGAGTGGACCCTGGTCTATAGCAGAACACTGGGAGTGGGCCCTGGTTTATAGTAGAACCCTGGGAGTGGGCCCTGGTCTATAGCAGAACACGGAGTGGGCCCTGGTCTACAGTAGAACACTGGGAGTGGGCCCTGGTCTATAGCAGAACAGTGGGAGTGGGCCCTGGTCAATAGCAGAACAGTGGGAGTGGGCCCTGGTCTATAGTAGAACAGTGGGAGTGGGCCCTGGTCTATAGCAGAACACGGAGTGGGCCCTGGTCTATAGCAGAACACTGGGAGGTGGGCCCTGGTCTATAGCAGAACACTGGCAGTGGGCCCTAGTCTATAGCAAAACACTGGGAGGTGGGCCCTGGTCTAAAGCAAAACACTGGGAGTAGACCCTGGTCTATAGCAGAACACTGGGAGTGGGCCCTGGTCTATAGCAGAACACTGGGAGTGGGACCTGGTCTATAGCAGAACACTGGGAGTGGGCCCTGGTCTATAGCAGAACACGGAGTGGGCCCTGGTCTATAGCAGAACAATGGGAGCGGGCCCTGGTCTATAGCAGAACACTGGGAGTGGGCTTTGGTCTGTAGTAGAACACTGGCAGTGGGCCCTGGTCAATAGCAGAACACTGGGAGTGGGCCCTGGTCTATAGTAGAACACTTGGAGGTGGGCCCTGGTCTATAGCAGAACACTGGGAGTGGACCCTGGTCTATAGCAGAACACGGAGTGGGCCCTGGTCTATAGCAGAACACTGGGAGTGGGCCCTGGTCTATAGCAGAACAATGGGAGTGGGCCCTGGTCTATAGCAGAACAATGGGAGTGGGCCCTGGTCTATAGCAGAACACTGGGAGTGGGCCCTGGTCTATAGCAGAACACACGGAGTGGGACCTGGTCTATAGCAAAACACTGGGAGTGGGCCCTGGTCTATAGCAGAACACTGGGAGTGGGCCCTGGTCTATAGCAGAACACTGGGAGTGGGCCCTGGTCTATTGCAGAACACTGGCAGTGGGCCCTGGTCTATAGTAGAACACTGGCAGTGGGCCCTGGTCTATAGCAGAACACTGGGAGTGGGCCCTGGTCTATAGTAGAACACTGGGAGTGGGCCCTGGTCAGTAGCAGAACACTGGGGGTGGGCCCTGGTCAATAGCAGACCACTGGGGGTGGGCCCTGGTCAATAGCAGAACACTGGGGGTGGGCCCTGGTCTATAGTAGAACACTGGCAGTGGGCACTGGTCTATAGTAGAACACTGGGAGTGGGCCCTGGTCTATAGCAGAACACTGGGAGTGGGCCCTGGTCTATAGCAGAACACTGGGAGTGGGCCCTGGTCAAAAGTAGAACACTGGCAGTGGGCCCTGGTCTATAGCAGAACACTGGCAGTGGGCCCTGGTCTATAGCAGAACACTGGCAGTGGGCCCTGGTCTATAGCAAAACACTGGGAGGTGGGCCCTGGTCTAAAGCAAAACACTGGGAGTAGACCCTGGTCTATAGCAGAACACTGGGAGTGGGCCCTGGTCTATAGCAGAACACTGGGAGTGGGACCTGGTCTATAGCAGAACACTGGGAGTGGGACCTGGTCTATAGCAGAACACTGGGAGTGGGACCTGGTCTATAGCAGAACTCTGGGAGTGGGACCTGGCCTATAGCAGAACACTGGGAGTGGGCCCTGGTCTGAAGCAGAACACTGGGAGGTGGGCCCTGGTCAATAGCAGAACAGTGGGACTGGGCCCTGGTCTATAGCAGAACAGTGGGAGCGGGCCCTGGTCTATAGCAGAACAATGGGAGTGGGCCCTGGTCTATAGCAGAACACTGGGAGTGGGCCCTGGTCTATAGCAGAACACTGGGAGTGGGCCCTGGTCTATAGTAAAACACTGGGAGGTGGGCCCTAGTCTATAGCAAAACTGGGAGTGGACCCTGGTCTATAGCAGAACACTGGCAGTGGGCCCTGGTCAATAGCAGAAGAGTGGGAGTGGGCCCTGGTCTATAGCAGAACAGTGGGAGTGGGCCCTGGTCTATAGCAGAACACTGGGAGTGGGCCCTGGTCTATAGCAGAACACTGGCAGTGGGCCCTGGTCTATAGCAGAACACTGGCAGTGGGCCCTGGTCTATAGCAGAACACTGGGAGTGGGCTCTGGTCTATAGCAGAACACTGGGAGTGGGCCCTGGTCCATAGCAAAACACTGGGAGGTGGGCCCTGGTCTATAGCAAAACACTGGGAGTGGACCCTGGTCTATAGCAGAACACTGGGAGTGGGCCCTGGTTTATAGTAGAACCCTGGGAGTGGGCCCTGGTCTATAGCAGAACACGGAGTGGGCCCTGGTCTACAGTAGAACACTGGGAGTGGGCCCTGGTCTATAGCAGAACAGTGGGAGTGGGCCCTGGTCAATAGCAGAACAGTGGGAGTGGGCCCTGGTCTATAGTAGAACAGTGGGAGTGGGCCCTGGTCTATAGCAGAACACGGAGTGGGCCCTGGTCTATAGCAGAACACTGGGAGGTGGGCCCTGGTCTATAGCAGAACACTGGCAGTGGGCCCTAGTCTATAGCAAAACACTGGGAGGTGGGCCCTGGTCTAAAGCAAAACACTGGGAGTAGACCCTGGTCTATAGCAGAACACTGGGAGTGGGCCCTGGTCTATAGCAGAACACTGGGAGTGGGACCTGGTCTATAGCAGAACACTGGGAGTGGGCCCTGGTCTATAGCAGAACACGGAGTGGGCCCTGGTCTATAGCAGAACAATGGGAGCGGGCCCTGGTCTATAGCAGAACACTGGGAGTGGGCTTTGGTCTGTAGTAGAACACTGGCAGTGGGCCCTGGTCAATAGCAGAACACTGGGAGTGGGCCCTGGTCTATAGTAGAACACTTGGAGGTGGGCCCTGGTCTATAGCAGAACACTGGGAGTGGACCCTGGTCTATAGCAGAACACGGAGTGGGCCCTGGTCTATAGCAGAACACTGGGAGTGGGCCCTGGTCTATAGCAGAACAATGGGAGTGGGCCCTGGTCTATAGCAGAACAATGGGAGTGGGCCCTGGTCTATAGCAGAACACTGGGAGTGGGCCCTGGTCTATAGCAGAACACACGGAGTGGGACCTGGTCTATAGCAAAACACTGGGAGTGGGCCCTGGTCTATAGCAGAACACTGGGAGTGGGCCCTGGTCTATAGCAGAACACTGGGAGTGGGCCCTGGTCTATTGCAGAACACTGGCAGTGGGCCCTGGTCTATAGTAGAACACTGGCAGTGGGCCCTGGTCTATAGCAGAACACTGGGAGTGGGCCCTGGTCTATAGTAGAACACTGGGAGTGGGCCCTGGTCAGTAGCAGAACACTGGGGGTGGGCCCTGGTCAATAGCAGACCACTGGGGGTGGGCCCTGGTCAATAGCAGAACACTGGGGGTGGGCCCTGGTCTATAGTAGAACACTGGCAGTGGGCACTGGTCTATAGTAGAACACTGGGAGTGGGCCCTGGTCTATAGCAGAACACTGGGAGTGGGCCCTGGTCTATAGCAGAACACTGGGAGTGGGCCCTGGTCAAAAGTAGAACACTGGCAGTGGGCCCTGGTCTATAGCAGAACACTGGCAGTGGGCCCTGGTCTATAGCAGAACACTGGCAGTGGGCCCTGGTCTATAGCAAAACACTGGGAGGTGGGCCCTGGTCTAAAGCAAAACACTGGGAGTAGACCCTGGTCTATAGCAGAACACTGGGAGTGGGCCCTGGTCTATAGCAGAACACTGGGAGTGGGACCTGGTCTATAGCAGAACACTGGGAGTGGGACCTGGTCTATAGCAGAACACTGGGAGTGGGACCTGGTCTATAGCAGAACTCTGGGAGTGGGACCTGGCCTATAGCAGAACACTGGGAGTGGGCCCTGGTCTGAAGCAGAACACTGGGAGGTGGGCCCTGGTCAATAGCAGAACAGTGGGACTGGGCCCTGGTCTATAGCAGAACAGTGGGAGCGGGCCCTGGTCTATAGCAGAACAATGGGAGTGGGCCCTGGTCTATAGCAGAACACTGGGAGTGGGCCCTGGTCTATAGCAGAACACTGGGAGTGGGCCCTGGTCTATAGTAAAACACTGGGAGGTGGGCCCTAGTCTATAGCAAAACTGGGAGTGGACCCTGGTCTATAGCAGAACACTGGCAGTGGGCCCTGGTCAATAGCAGAAGAGTGGGAGTGGGCCCTGGTCTATAGCAGAACAGTGGGAGTGGGCCCTGGTCTATAGCAGAACACTGGGAGTGGGCCCTGGTCTATAGCAGAACACTGGCAGTGGGCCCTGGTCTATAGCAGAACACTGGCAGTGGGCCCTGGTCTATAGCAGAACACTGGGAGTGGGCTCTGGTCTATAGCAGAACACTGGGAGTGGGCCCTGGTCCATAGCAAAACACTGGGAGGTGGGCCCTGGTCTATAGCAAAACACTGGGAGTGGACCCTGGTCTATAGCAGAACACTGGGAGTGGGCCCTGGTTTATAGTAGAACCCTGGGAGTGGGCCCTGGTCTATAGCAGAACACGGAGTGGGCCCTGGTCTACAGTAGAACACTGGGAGTGGGCCCTGGTCTATAGCAGAACAGTGGGAGTGGGCCCTGGTCAATAGCAGAACAGTGGGAGTGGGCCCTGGTCTATAGTAGAACAGTGGGAGTGGGCCCTGGTCTATAGCAGAACACGGAGTGGGCCCTGGTCTATAGCAGAACACTGGGAGGTGGGCCCTGGTCTATAGCAGAACACTGGCAGTGGGCCCTAGTCTATAGCAAAACACTGGGAGGTGGGCCCTGGTCTAAAGCAAAACACTGGGAGTGGGCCCTGGTCTATAGCAGAACACGGAGTGGGCCCTGGTCTATAGCAGAACAATGGGAGCGGGCCCTGGTCTATAGCAGAACACTGGGAGTGGGCTTTGGTCTGTAGTAGAACACTGGCAGTGGGCCCTGGTCAATAGCAGAACACTGGGAGTGGGCCCTGGTCTATAGTAGAACACTTGGAGGTGGGCCCTGGTCTATAGCAGAACACTGGCAGTGGGCCCTGGTCTATAGCAAAACACTAGGAGGTGGGCCCTGGTCTAAAGCAAAACACTGGGAGTGGACCCTGGTCTATAGCAGAACACTGGGAGTGGGACCTGGTCTATAGCAGAACACTGGGAGTGGGACCTGGTGTATAGCAGAACACTGGGAGTGGGACCTGGTCTATAGCAGAACACTGGGAGTGGTCTATAGCCTGGCAGAACACTGGGAGTGGGACCTGGTCTATAGCAGAACACTGGGAGAGGGCCCTGGTCTATAGCAGAACACTGGGAGGTGGGCCCTGGTCAATAGCAGAACAGTGGGAGTGGGCCCTGGTCTATAGCAGAACAGTGGGAGTGGGCCCTGGTCTATAGTAGAACACTGGCAGTGGGCCCTGGTCTATAGTAGAACACTGGCAGTGGGCCCTGGTCTATAGCAGAACACGGAGTGGGCCCTGGTCTATAGCAGAACAGTGGGAGCGGGCCCTGGTCTATAGCAGAACACTGGGAGTGGGCTCTGGTCTGTAGTAGAACACTGGCAGTGGGCCCTAGTCTATAGCAAAACACTGGGAGGTGGGCCCTGGTCTAAAGCAAAACACTGGGAGTAGACCCTGGTCTATAGCAGAACACTGGGAGTGGGCCCTGGTCTATAGCAGAACACTGGGAGTGGGACCTGGTCTATAGCAGAACACTGGGAGTGGGCCCTGGTCTATAGCAGAACACGGAGTGGGCCCTGGTCTATAGCAGAACAATGGGAGCGGGCCCTGGTCTATAGCAGAACACTGGGAGTGGGCTTTGGTCTGTAGTAGAACACTGGCAGTGGGCCCTGGTCAATAGCAGAACACTGGGAGTGGGCCCTGGTCTATAGTAGAACACTTGGAGGTGGGCCCTGGTCTATAGCAGAACACTGGGAGTGGACCCTGGTCTATAGCAGAACACGGAGTGGGCCCTGGTCTATAGCAGAACACTGGGAGTGGGCCCTGGTCTATAGCAGAACAATGGGAGTGGGCCCTGGTCAATAGCAGAAGAGTGGGAGTGGGCCCTGGTCTATAGCAGAACAGTGGGAGTGGGCCATGGTCTATAGCAGAACACTGGGAGTGGGCCCTGGTCTATAGCAGAACACTGGCAGTGGGCCCTGGTCTATAGCAGAACACTGGCAGTGGGCCCTGGTCTATAGCAGAACACTGGGAGTGGGCTCTGGTCTATAGCAGAACACTGGGAGTGGGCCCTGGTCCATAGCAAAACACTGGGAGGTGGGCCCTGGTCTATAGCAAAACACTGGGAGTGGACCCTGGTCTATAGCAGAACACTGGGAGTGGGCCCTGGTTTATAGTAGAACCCTGGGAGTGGGCCCTGGTCTATAGCAGAACACGGAGTGGGCCCTGGTCTACAGTAGAACACTGGGAGTGGGCCCTGGTCTATAGCAGAACAGTGGGAGTGGGCCCTGGTCAATAGCAGAACAGTGGGAGTGGGCCCTGGTCTATAGTAGAACAGTGGGAGTGGGCCCTGGTCTATAGCAGAACACGGAGTGGGCCCTGGTCTATAGCAGAACACTGGGAGGTGGGCCCTGGTCTATAGCAGAACACTGGCAGTGGGCCCTAGTCTATAGCAAAACACTGGGAGGTGGGCCCTGGTCTAAAGCAAAACACTGGGAGTAGACCCTGGTCTATAGCAGAACACTGGGAGTGGGCCCTGGTCTATAGCAGAACACTGGGAGTGGGACCTGGTCTATAGCAGAACACTGGGAGTGGGCCCTGGTCTATAGCAGAACACGGAGTGGGCCCTGGTCTATAGCAGAACAATGGGAGCGGGCCCTGGTCTATAGCAGAACACTGGGAGTGGGCTTTGGTCTGTAGTAGAACACTGGCAGTGGGCCCTGGTCAATAGCAGAACACTGGGAGTGGGCCCTGGTCTATAGTAGAACACTTGGAGGTGGGCCCTGGTCTATAGCAGAACACTGGGAGTGGACCCTGGTCTATAGCAGAACACGGAGTGGGCCCTGGTCTATAGCAGAACACTGGGAGTGGGCCCTGGTCTATAGCAGAACAATGGGAGTGGGCCCTGGTCTATAGCAGAACAATGGGAGTGGGCCCTGGTCTATAGCAGAACACTGGGAGTGGGCCCTGGTCTATAGCAGAACACACGGAGTGGGACCTGGTCTATAGCAAAACACTGGGAGTGGGCCCTGGTCTATAGCAGAACACTGGGAGTGGGCCCTGGTCTATAGCAGAACACTGGGAGTGGGCCCTGGTCTATTGCAGAACACTGGCAGTGGGCCCTGGTCTATAGTAGAACACTGGCAGTGGGCCCTGGTCTATAGCAGAACACTGGGAGTGGGCCCTGGTCTATAGTAGAACACTGGGAGTGGGCCCTGGTCAGTAGCAGAACACTGGGGGTGGGCCCTGGTCAATAGCAGACCACTGGGGGTGGGCCCTGGTCAATAGCAGAACACTGGGGGTGGGCCCTGGTCTATAGTAGAACACTGGCAGTGGGCACTGGTCTATAGTAGAACACTGGGAGTGGGCCCTGGTCTATAGCAGAACACTGGGAGTGGGCCCTGGTCTATAGCAGAACACTGGGAGTGGGCCCTGGTCAAAAGTAGAACACTGGCAGTGGGCCCTGGTCTATAGCAGAACACTGGCAGTGGGCCCTGGTCTATAGCAGAACACTGGCAGTGGGCCCTGGTCTATAGCAAAACACTGGGAGGTGGGCCCTGGTCTAAAGCAAAACACTGGGAGTAGACCCTGGTCTATAGCAGAACACTGGGAGTGGGCCCTGGTCTATAGCAGAACACTGGGAGTGGGACCTGGTCTATAGCAGAACACTGGGAGTGGGACCTGGTCTATAGCAGAACACTGGGAGTGGGACCTGGTCTATAGCAGAACTCTGGGAGTGGGACCTGGCCTATAGCAGAACACTGGGAGTGGGCCCTGGTCTGAAGCAGAACACTGGGAGGTGGGCCCTGGTCAATAGCAGAACAGTGGGACTGGGCCCTGGTCTATAGCAGAACAGTGGGAGCGGGCCCTGGTCTATAGCAGAACAATGGGAGTGGGCCCTGGTCTATAGCAGAACACTGGGAGTGGGCCCTGGTCTATAGCAGAACACTGGGAGTGGGCCCTGGTCTATAGTAAAACACTGGGAGGTGGGCCCTAGTCTATAGCAAAACTGGGAGTGGACCCTGGTCTATAGCAGAACACTGGCAGTGGGCCCTGGTCAATAGCAGAAGAGTGGGAGTGGGCCCTGGTCTATAGCAGAACAGTGGGAGTGGGCCCTGGTCTATAGCAGAACACTGGGAGTGGGCCCTGGTCTATAGCAGAACACTGGCAGTGGGCCCTGGTCTATAGCAGAACACTGGCAGTGGGCCCTGGTCTATAGCAGAACACTGGGAGTGGGCTCTGGTCTATAGCAGAACACTGGGAGTGGGCCCTGGTCCATAGCAAAACACTGGGAGGTGGGCCCTGGTCTATAGCAAAACACTGGGAGTGGACCCTGGTCTATAGCAGAACACTGGGAGTGGGCCCTGGTTTATAGTAGAACCCTGGGAGTGGGCCCTGGTCTATAGCAGAACACGGAGTGGGCCCTGGTCTACAGTAGAACACTGGGAGTGGGCCCTGGTCTATAGCAGAACAGTGGGAGTGGGCCCTGGTCAATAGCAGAACAGTGGGAGTGGGCCCTGGTCTATAGTAGAACAGTGGGAGTGGGCCCTGGTCTATAGCAGAACACGGAGTGGGCCCTGGTCTATAGCAGAACACTGGGAGGTGGGCCCTGGTCTATAGCAGAACACTGGCAGTGGGCCCTAGTCTATAGCAAAACACTGGGAGGTGGGCCCTGGTCTAAAGCAAAACACTGGGAGTAGACCCTGGTCTATAGCAGAACACTGGGAGTGGGCCCTGGTCTATAGCAGAACACTGGGAGTGGGACCTGGTCTATAGCAGAACACTGGGAGTGGGCCCTGGTCTATAGCAGAACACGGAGTGGGCCCTGGTCTATAGCAGAACAATGGGAGCGGGCCCTGGTCTATAGCAGAACACTGGGAGTGGGCTTTGGTCTGTAGTAGAACACTGGCAGTGGGCCCTGGTCAATAGCAGAACACTGGGAGTGGGCCCTGGTCTATAGTAGAACACTTGGAGGTGGGCCCTGGTCTATAGCAGAACACTGGGAGTGGACCCTGGTCTATAGCAGAACACGGAGTGGGCCCTGGTCTATAGCAGAACACTGGGAGTGGGCCCTGGTCTATAGCAGAACAATGGGAGTGGGCCCTGGTCTATAGCAGAACAATGGGAGTGGGCCCTGGTCTATAGCAGAACACTGGGAGTGGGCCCTGGTCTATAGCAGAACACACGGAGTGGGACCTGGTCTATAGCAAAACACTGGGAGTGGGCCCTGGTCTATAGCAGAACACTGGGAGTGGGCCCTGGTCTATAGCAGAACACTGGGAGTGGGCCCTGGTCTATTGCAGAACACTGGCAGTGGGCCCTGGTCTATAGTAGAACACTGGCAGTGGGCCCTGGTCTATAGCAGAACACTGGGAGTGGGCCCTGGTCTATAGTAGAACACTGGGAGTGGGCCCTGGTCAGTAGCAGAACACTGGGGGTGGGCCCTGGTCAATAGCAGACCACTGGGGGTGGGCCCTGGTCAATAGCAGAACACTGGGGGTGGGCCCTGGTCTATAGTAGAACACTGGCAGTGGGCACTGGTCTATAGTAGAACACTGGGAGTGGGCCCTGGTCTATAGCAGAACACTGGGAGTGGGCCCTGGTCTATAGCAGAACACTGGGAGTGGGCCCTGGTCAAAAGTAGAACACTGGCAGTGGGCCCTGGTCTATAGCAGAACACTGGCAGTGGGCCCTGGTCTATAGCAGAACACTGGCAGTGGGCCCTGGTCTATAGCAAAACACTGGGAGGTGGGCCCTGGTCTAAAGCAAAACACTGGGAGTAGACCCTGGTCTATAGCAGAACACTGGGAGTGGGCCCTGGTCTATAGCAGAACACTGGGAGTGGGACCTGGTCTATAGCAGAACACTGGGAGTGGGACCTGGTCTATAGCAGAACACTGGGAGTGGGACCTGGTCTATAGCAGAACTCTGGGAGTGGGACCTGGCCTATAGCAGAACACTGGGAGTGGGCCCTGGTCTGAAGCAGAACACTGGGAGGTGGGCCCTGGTCAATAGCAGAACAGTGGGACTGGGCCCTGGTCTATAGCAGAACAGTGGGAGCGGGCCCTGGTCTATAGCAGAACAATGGGAGTGGGCCCTGGTCTATAGCAGAACACTGGGAGTGGGCCCTGGTCTATAGCAGAACACTGGGAGTGGGCCCTGGTCTATAGTAAAACACTGGGAGGTGGGCCCTAGTCTATAGCAAAACTGGGAGTGGACCCTGGTCTATAGCAGAACACTGGCAGTGGGCCCTGGTCAATAGCAGAAGAGTGGGAGTGGGCCCTGGTCTATAGCAGAACAGTGGGAGTGGGCCCTGGTCTATAGCAGAACACTGGGAGTGGGCCCTGGTCTATAGCAGAACACTGGCAGTGGGCCCTGGTCTATAGCAGAACACTGGCAGTGGGCCCTGGTCTATAGCAGAACACTGGGAGTGGGCTCTGGTCTATAGCAGAACACTGGGAGTGGGCCCTGGTCCATAGCAAAACACTGGGAGGTGGGCCCTGGTCTATAGCAAAACACTGGGAGTGGACCCTGGTCTATAGCAGAACACTGGGAGTGGGCCCTGGTTTATAGTAGAACCCTGGGAGTGGGCCCTGGTCTATAGCAGAACACGGAGTGGGCCCTGGTCTACAGTAGAACACTGGGAGTGGGCCCTGGTCTATAGCAGAACAGTGGGAGTGGGCCCTGGTCAATAGCAGAACAGTGGGAGTGGGCCCTGGTCTATAGTAGAACAGTGGGAGTGGGCCCTGGTCTATAGCAGAACACGGAGTGGGCCCTGGTCTATAGCAGAACACTGGGAGGTGGGCCCTGGTCTATAGCAGAACACTGGCAGTGGGCCCTAGTCTATAGCAAAACACTGGGAGGTGGGCCCTGGTCTAAAGCAAAACACTGGGAGTGGGCCCTGGTCTATAGCAGAACACGGAGTGGGCCCTGGTCTATAGCAGAACAATGGGAGCGGGCCCTGGTCTATAGCAGAACACTGGGAGTGGGCTTTGGTCTGTAGTAGAACACTGGCAGTGGGCCCTGGTCAATAGCAGAACACTGGGAGTGGGCCCTGGTCTATAGTAGAACACTTGGAGGTGGGCCCTGGTCTATAGCAGAACACTGGCAGTGGGCCCTGGTCTATAGCAAAACACTAGGAGGTGGGCCCTGGTCTAAAGCAAAACACTGGGAGTGGACCCTGGTCTATAGCAGAACACTGGGAGTGGGACCTGGTCTATAGCAGAACACTGGGAGTGGGACCTGGTGTATAGCAGAACACTGGGAGTGGGACCTGGTCTATAGCAGAACACTGGGAGTGGTCTATAGCCTGGCAGAACACTGGGAGTGGGACCTGGTCTATAGCAGAACACTGGGAGAGGGCCCTGGTCTATAGCAGAACACTGGGAGGTGGGCCCTGGTCAATAGCAGAACAGTGGGAGTGGGCCCTGGTCTATAGCAGAACAGTGGGAGTGGGCCCTGGTCTATAGTAGAACACTGGCAGTGGGCCCTGGTCTATAGTAGAACACTGGCAGTGGGCCCTGGTCTATAGCAGAACACGGAGTGGGCCCTGGTCTATAGCAGAACAGTGGGAGCGGGCCCTGGTCTATAGCAGAACACTGGGAGTGGGCTCTGGTCTGTAGTAGAACACTGGCAGTGGGCCCTGGTCAATAGCAGAACACTGGGAGTGGGCCCTGGTCTATAGTAGAACACTTGGAGATGGGCCCTTGTCTATTGTAGAACACTGGGAGTGGGCCCTGGTCTATAGCAGAACACTGGGAGGTGGGCCCTGGTCTATAGCAGAACACTGTCAGTGGGCCCTGGTCTATAGCAAAACACTAGGAGGTGGGCCCTGGTCTATAGTAAAACACTGGGAGGTGGGCCCTAGTCTATAGCAAAACTGGGAGTGGACCCTGGTCTATAGCAGAACACTGGCAGTGGGCCCTGGTCAATAGCAGAAGAGTGGGAGTGGGCCCTGGTCTATAGCAGAACAGTGGGAGTGGGCCCTGGTCTATAGCAGAACACTGGGAGTGGGCCCTGGTCTATAGCAGAACACTGGCAGTGGGCCCTGGTCTATAGCAGAACACTGGCAGTGGGCCCTGGTCTATAGCAGAACACTGGGAGTGGGCTCTGGTCTATAGCAGACCACTGGGAGTGGGCCCTGGTCTATAGCAAAACACTGGGAGGTGGGCCCTGGTCTATAGCAAAACACTGGGAGTGGACCCTGGTCTATAGCAGAACACTGGGAGTGGGCCCTGGTTTATAGTAGAACACTGGGAGTGGGCCCTGGTCTATAGCAGAACACGGAGTGGGCCCTGGTCTATAGCAGAACACGGAGTGGGCCCTGGTCTACAGTAGAACACTGGGAGTGGGCCCTGGTCTATAGCAGAACACGGAGTGGGCCCTGGTCTATAGCAGAACACTGGCAGTGGGCCCTGGTCTATAGCAGAACAGTGGGAGCGGGCCCTGGTCTATAGCAGAACACGGAGCGGGCCCTGGTCTATAGCAGAACACGGAGTGGGCCCTGGTCTATAGCAGAACAATGTGAGTGGGCCCTGGTCTATAGCAGAACAATGTGAGTGGGCCCTGGTCTATAGCAGAACAATGGGAGTGGGCCCTGGTCTATAGCAGAACACTGGGAGTGGGCCCTGGTCTATAGCAGAACACTGGGAGTGGGCCCTGGTCTATAGTAGAACACTGGGAGTGGGCCCTGGTCTATAGCAGAACACTGGGAGTGGGACCTGGTCTATAGCAGAACACTGGGAGTGGGACCTGGTCTATAGCAAAACACACGGAGTGGGACCTGGTCTATAGCAGAACACGGAGTGGGCCCTGGTCTATAGCAGAACACTGGCAGTGGGCCCTGGACTATAGCAGAACAGTGGGAGCGGGCCCTGGTCTATAGCAGAACACGGAGTGGGCCCTGGTCTATAGCAGAACACTGGGAGTGGGCCCTGGTCTATAGCAGAACAATGGGAGTGGGCCCTGGTCTATAGCAGAACAATGGGAGTGGGCCCTGGTCTATAGCAGAACACTGGGAGTGGGCCCTGGTCTATAGCAGAACACTGGGAGTGGGCCCTGGTCTATAGTAGAACACTGGGAGTGGGCCCTGGTCTATAGCAGAACACTGGGAGTGGGACCTGGTCTATAGCAGAACACTGGGAGTGGGACCTGGTCTATAGCAGAACACTGGGAGTGGGACCTGGTCTATAGCAGAACACTGGGAGTGGGCCCTGGTCTATAGCAAAACACTGGGAGGTGGGCCCTGGTCTATAGCAAAACACTGGGAGTGGACCCTGGTCTATAGCAGAACACTGGGAGTGGGCCCTGGTCTATAGCAGAACAGTGGGAGTGGACCCTGGTCTATAGCAGAACACTGGGAGTGGACCCTGGTCTATAGCAGAACACGGAGTGGGCCCTGGTCTATAGCAGAACACTGGGAGTGGGCCCTGGTCTATAGCAGAACAATGGGAGTGGGCCCTGGTCTATAGCAGAACAATGGGAGTGGGCCCTGGTCTATAGCAGAACACTGGGAGTGGGCCCTGGTCTATAGCAGAACACACGGAGTGGGACCTGGTCTATAGCAAAACACTGGGAGTGGGCCCTGGTCTATAGCAGAACACTGGGAGTGGGCCCTGGTCTATAGCAGAACACTGGGAGTGGGCCCTGGTCTATTGCAGAACACTGGCAGTGGGCCCTGGTCTATAGTAGAACACTGGGAGTGGGCCCTGGTCAGTAGCAGAACACTGGGAGTGGACCCTGGTCTATAGCAGAACACTGGGAGTGGACCCTGGTCTATAGCAGAACACGGAGTGGGCCCTGGTCTATAGCAGAACACGGAGTGGGCCCTGGTCTATAGCAGAACACTGGGAGTGGGCCCTGGTCTATAGCAGAACAATGGGAGTGGGCCCTGGTCTATAGCAGAACAATGGGAGTGGGCCCTGGTCTATAGCAGAACACTGGGAGTGGGCCCTGGTCTATAGCAGAACACACGGAGTGGGACCAGGTCTATAGCAAAACACTGGGAGTGGGCCCTGGTCTATAGCAGAACACTGGGAGTGGGCCCTGGTCTATAGCAGAACACTGGGAGTGGGCCCTGGTCTATTGCAGAACACTGGCAGTGGGCCCTGGTCTATAGTAGAACACTGGGAGTGGGCCCTGGTCAGTAGCAGAACACTGGGAGTGGACCCTGGTCTATAGCAGAACACTGGGAGTGGACCCTGGTCTATAGCAGAACACGGAGTGGGCCCTGGTCTATAGCAGAACACTGGGAGTGGGCCCTGGTCTATAGCAGAACAATGGGAGTGGGCCCTGGTCTATAGCAGAACAATGGGAGTGGGCCCTGGTCTATAGCAGAACACTGGGAGTGGGCCCTGGTCTATAGCAGAACACACGGAGTGGGACCTGGTCTATAGCAAAACACTGGGAGTGGGCCCTGGTCTATAGCAGAACACTGGGAGTGGGCCCTGGTCTATAGCAGAACAGTGGGAGCGGGCCCTGGTCTATAGCAGAACACGGAGTGGGCCCTGGTCTATAGCAGAACACGGAGTGGGCCCTGGTCTATAGCAGAACAATGGGAGTGGGCCCTGGTCTATAGCAAAACAATGGGAGTGGGCCCTGGTCTATAGCAGAACACTGGGAGTGGGCCCTGGTCTATAGCAGAACACTGGGAGTGGACCCTGGTCTATAGCAGAACACTGGGAGTGGACCCTGGTCTATAGCAGAACACGGAGTGGGCCCTGGTCTATAGCAGAACACTGGGAGTGGGCCCTGGTCTATAGCAGAACAATGGGAGTGGGCCCTGGTCTATAGCAGAACAATGGGAGTGGGCCCTGGTCTATAGCAGAACACTGGGAGTGGGCCCTGGTCTATAGCAGAACACACGGAGTGGGACCTGGTCTATAGCAAAACACTGGGAGTGGGCCCTGGTCTATAGCAGAACACTGGGAGTGGGCCCTGGTCTATAGCAGAACACTGGGAGTGGGCCCTGGTCTATTGCAGAACACTGGCAGTGGGCCCTGGTCTATAGTAGAACACTGGCAGTGGGCCCTGGTCTATAGCAGAACACTGGGAGTGGGCCCTGGTCTATAGTAGAACACTGGGAGTGGGCCCTGGTCAGTAGCAGAACACTGGGGGTGGGCCCTGGTCAATAGCAGACCACTGGGGGTGGGACCTGGTCAATAGCAGAACACTGGGGGTGGGCCCTGGTCTATAGTAGAACACTGGCAGTGGGCACTGGTCTATAGTAGAACACTGGGAGTGGGCCCTGGTCTATAGCAGAACACTGGGAGTGGGCCCTGGTCTATAGCAGAACACTGGGAGTGGGCCCTGGTCAAAAGTAGAACACTGGCAGTGGGCCCTGGTCTATAGCAGAACACTGGTAGTGGGCCCTGGTCTATAGCAGAACACTGGCAGTGGGCCCTGGTCTATAGCAAAACACTGGGAGGTGGGCCCTGGTCTAAAGCAAAACACTGGGAGTAGACCCTGGTCTATAGCAGAACACTGGGAGTGGGCCCTGGTCTATAGCAGAACACTGGGAGTGGGACCTGGTCTATAGCAGAACACTGGGAGTGGGACCTGGTCTATAGCAGAACACTGGGAGTGGGACCTGGTCTATAGCAGAACTCTGGG
This sequence comes from Oncorhynchus mykiss, assembly GCF_057628025.1. Lineage (NCBI taxonomy): Eukaryota > Metazoa > Chordata > Actinopteri > Salmoniformes > Salmonidae > Oncorhynchus > Oncorhynchus mykiss. The sequence continues at coordinate 3,947,816 of NC_143033.1, read as the reverse complement.
AGTGGGACCTGGCCTATAGCAGAACACTGGGAGTGGGCCCTGGTCTGAAGCAGAACACTGGGAGTGGGACCTGGTCTATAGCAGAACACTGGGAGTGGGCCCTGGTCTATAGCAGAACACTGGGAGTGGGCCCTGGTCTATAGTAAAACACTGGGAGGTGGGCCCTAGTCTATAGCAAAACTGGGAGTGGACCCTGGTCTATAGCAGAACACTGGCAGTGGGCCCTGGTCAATAGCAGAAGAGTGGGAGTGGGCCCTGGTCTATAGCAGAACAGTGGGAGTGGGCCCTGGTCTATAGCAGAACACTGGGAGTGGGCCCTGGTCTATAGCAGAACACTGGCAGTGGGCCCTGGTCTATAGCAGAACACTGGCAGTGGGCCCTGGTCTATAGCAGAACACTGGGAGTGGGCTCTGGTCTATAGCAGAACACTGGGAGTGGGCCCTGGTCCATAGCAAAACACTGGGAGGTGGGCCCTGGTCTATAGCAAAACACTGGGAGTGGACCCTGGTCTATAGCAGAACACTGGGAGTGGGCCCTGGTTTATAGTAGAACCCTGGGAGTGGGCCCTGGTAAATAGCAGAACACGGAGTGGGCCCTGGTCTACAGTAGAACACTGGGAGTGGGCCCTGGTCTATAGCAGAACACGGAGTGGGCCCTGGTCTATAGCAGAACACTGGCAGTGGGCCCTGGTCTATAGCAGAACAGTGGGAGCGGGCCCTGGTCTATAGCAGAACACGGAGTGGGCCCTGGTCTATAGCAGAACAATGGGAGTGGACCCTGGTCTATAGCAGAACAATGGGAGTGGGCCCTGGTCTATAGCAGAACACTGGGAGTGGGCCCTGGTCTATAGCAGAACACTGGGAGTGGGCCCTGGTCTATAGTAGAACACTGGGAGTGGGCCCTGGTCTATAGCAGAACACTGGGAGTGGGACCTGGTCTATAGCAGAACACTGGGAGTGGGACCTGGTCTATAGCAAAGCACACGGAGTGGGACCTGGTCTATAGCAGAACACGGAGTGGGCCCTGGTCTATAGCAGAACACTGGGAGTGGGCCCTGGACTATAGCAGAACACTGGGAGTGGGACCTGGTCTATAGCAAAACACACGGAGTGGGACCTGGTCTATAGCAGAACACGGAGTGGGCCCTGGTCTATAGCAGAACACTGGCAGTGGGCCCTGGACTACAGCAGAACAGTGGGAGCGGGCCCTGGTCTATAGCAGAACACGGAGTGGGCCCTGGTCTATAGCAGAACACTGGGAGTGGGCCCTGGTTTATAGTAGAACACTGGGAGTGGGCCCTGGTCTATAGCAGAACACGGAGTGGGCCCTGGTCTATAGCAGAACACGGAGTGGGCCCTGGTCTACAGTAGAACACTGGGAGTGGGCCCTGGTCTATAGCAGAACACGGAGTGGGCCCTGGTCTATAGCAGAACACTGGCAGTGGGCCCTGGTCTATAGCAGAACAGTGGGAGCGGGCCCTGGTCTATAGCAGAACACGGAGTGGGCCCTGGTCTATAGCAGAACAATGGGAGTGGGCCCTGGTCTATAGCAGAACAATGGGAGTGGGCCCTGGTCTATAGCAGAACACTGGGAGTGGGCCCTGGTCTATAGCAGAACACTGGGAGTGGGCCCTGGTCTATAGTAGAACACTGGGAGTGGGCCCTGGTCTATAGCAGAACACTGGGAGTGGGACCTGGTCTATAGCAGAACACTGGGAGTGGGACCTGGTCTATAGCAAAACACACGGAGTGGGACCTGGTCTATAGCAGAACACGGAGTGGGCCCTGGTCTATAGCAGAACACTGGCAGTGGGCCCTGGACTATAGCAGAACAGTGGGAGCGGGCCCTGGTCTATAGCAGAACACGGAGTGGGCCCTGGTCTATAGCAGAACACTGGGAGTGGGCCCTGGTCTATAGCAGAACAATGGGAGTGGGCCCTGGTCTATAGCAGAACAATGGGAGTGGGCCCTGGTCTATAGCAGAACACTGGGAGTGGGCCCTGGTCTATAGCAGAACACTGGGAGTGGGCCCTGGTCTATAGTAGAACACTGGGAGTGGGCCCTGGTCTATAGCAGAACACTGGGAGTGGGACCTGGTCTATAGCAGAACACTGGGAGTGGGACCTGGTCTATAGCAGAACACTGGGAGTGGGACCTGGTCTATAGCAGAACACTGGGAGTGGGCCCTGGTCTATAGCAAAACACTGGGAGGTGGGCCCTGGTCTATAGCAAAACACTGGGAGTGGACCCTGGTCTATAGCAGAACACTGGGAGTGGGCCCTGGTCTATAGCAGAACAGTGGGAGTGGACCCTGGTCTATAGCAGAACACTGGGAGTGGACCCTGGTCTATAGCAGAACACGGAGTGGGCCCTGGTCTATAGCAGAACACTGGGAGTGGGCCCTGGTCTATAGCAGAACAATGGGAGTGGGCCCTGGTCTATAGCAGAACAATGGGAGTGGGCCCTGGTCTATAGCAGAACACTGGGAGTGGGCCCTGGTCTATAGCAGAACACACGGAGTGGGACCTGGTCTATAGCAAAACACTGGGAGTGGGCCCTGGTCTATAGCAGAACACTGGGAGTGGGCCCTGGTCTATAGCAGAACACTGGGAGTGGGCCCTGGTCTATTGCAGAACACTGGCAGTGGGCCCTGGTCTATAGTAGAACACTGGGAGTGGGCCCTGGTCAGTAGCAGAACACTGGGAGTGGACCCTGGTCTATAGCAGAACACTGGGAGTGGACCCTGGTCTATAGCAGAACACGGAGTGGGCCCTGGTCTATAGCAGAACACGGAGTGGGCCCTGGTCTATAGCAGAACACTGGGAGTGGGCCCTGGTCTATAGCAGAACAATGGGAGTGGGCCCTGGTCTATAGCAGAACAATGGGAGTGGGCCCTGGTCTATAGCAGAACACTGGGAGTGGACCCTGGTCTATAGCAGAACACTGGGAGTGGACCCTGGTCTATAGCAGAACACAGAGTGGGCCCTGGTCTATAGCAGAACACTGGGAGTGGGCCCTGGTCTATAGCAGAACAATGGGAGTGGGCCCTGGTCTATAGCAGAACAATGGGAGTGGGCCCTGGTCTATAGCAGAACACTGGGAGTGGGCCCTGGTCTATAGCAGAACACACGGAGTGGGACCTGGTCTATAGCAAAACACTGGGAGTGGGCCCTGGTCTATAGCAGAACACTGGGAGTGGGCCCTGGTCTATAGCAGAACACTGGGAGTGGGCCCTGGTCTATTGCAGAACACTGGCAGTGGGCCCTGGTCTATAGTAGAACACTGGGAGTGGGCCCTGGTCAGTAGCAGAACACTGGGAGTGGGCCCTGGTCTATAGCAGAACACTGGCAGTGGGCCATGGTCTATAGCAGAACACTGGCAGTGGGCCCTGGTCTATAGCAGAACACTGGCAGTGGGCCCTGGTCTATAGCAGAACACTGGGAGTGGGCCCTGGTCTATAGTAGAACACTGGGAGTGGGCCCTGGTCAGTAGCAGAACACTGGGGGTGGGCCCTGGTCAATAGCAGACCACTGGGGGTGGGCCCTGGTCAATAGCAGAACACTGGGGGTGGGCCCTGGTCTATAGTAGAACACTGGCAGTGGGCACTGGTCTATAGTAGAACACTGGGAGTGGGCCCTGGTCTATAGCAGAACACTGGGAGTGGGCCCTGGTCTATAGCAGAACACTGGGAGTGGGCCCTGGTCAAAAGTAGAACACTGGCAGTGGGCCCTGGTCTATAGCAGAACACTGGCAGTGGGCCCTGGTCTATAGCAGAACACTGGCAGTGGGCCCTGGTCTATAGCAAAACACTGGGAGGTGGGCCCTGGTCTAAAGCAAAACACTGGGAGTAGACCCTGGTCTATAGCAGAACACTGGGAGTGGGCCCTGGTCTATAGCAGAACACTGGGAGTGGGACCTGGTCTATAGCAGAACACTGGGAGTGGGACCTGGTCTATAGCAGAACACTGGGAGTGGGACCTGGTCTATAGCAGAACTCTGGGAGTGGGACCTGGCCTATAGCAGAACACTGGGAGTGGGCCCTGGTCTGAAGCAGAACACTGGGAGGTGGGCCCTGGTCAATAGCAGAACAGTGGGACTGGGCCCTGGTCTATAGCAGAACAGTGGGAGCGGGCCCTGGTCTATAGCAGAACAATGGGAGTGGGCCCTGGTCTATAGCAGAACACTGGGAGTGGGCCCTGGTCTATAGCAGAACACTGGGAGTGGGCCCTGGTCTATAGTAAAACACTGGGAGGTGGGCCCTAGTCTATAGCAAAACTGGGAGTGGACCCTGGTCTATAGCAGAACACTGGCAGTGGGCCCTGGTCAATAGCAGAAGAGTGGGAGTGGGCCCTGGTCTATAGCAGAACAGTGGGACTGGGCCCTGGTCTATAGCAGAACACTGGGAGTGGGCCCTGGTCTATAGCAGAACACTGGCAGTGGGCCCTGGTCTATAGCAGAACACTGGCAGTGGGCCCTGGTCTATAGCAGAACACTGGGAGTGGGCTCTGGTCTATAGCAGAACACTGGGAGTGGGCCCTGGTCCATAGCAAAACACTGGGAGGTGGGTCCTGGTCTATAGCAAAACACTGGGAGTGGACCCTGGTCTATAGCAGAACACTGGGAGTGGGCCCTGGTTTATAGTAGAACCCTGGGAGTGGGCCCTGGTCTATAGCAGAACACGGAGTGGGCCCTGGTCTACAGTAGAACACTGGGAGTGGGCCCTGGTCTATAGCAGAACACGGAGTGGGCCCTGGTCTATAGCAGAACACTGGCAGTGGGCCCTGGTCTATAGCAGAACAGTGGGAGCGGGCCCTGGTCTATAGCAGAACACGGAGTGGGCCCTGGTCTATAGCAGAACAATGGGAGTGGGCCCTGGTCTATAGCAGAACAATGGGAGTGGGCCCTGGTCTATAGCAGAACACTGGGAGTGGGCCCTGGTCTATAGCAGAACACTGGGAGTGGGCCCTGGTCTATAGTAGAACACTGGGAGTGGGCCCTGGTCTATAGCAGAACACTGGGAGTGGGACCTGGTCTATAGCAGAACACTGGGAGTGGGACCTGGTCTATAGCAAAGCACACGGAGTGGGACCTGGTCTATAGCAGAACACGGAGTGGGCCCTGGTCTATAGCAGAACACTGGGAGTGGGCCCTGGACTATAGCAGAACACTGGGAGTGGGACCTGGTCTATAGCAAAACACACGGAGTGGGACCTGGTCTATAGCAGAACACGGAGTGGGCCCTGGTCTATAGCAGAACACTGGCAGTGGGCCCTGGACTACAGCAGAACAGTGGGAGCGGGCCCTGGTCTATAGCAGAACACGGAGTGGGCCCTGGTCTATAGCAGAACACTGGGAGTGGGCCCTGGTCTATAGCAGAACAATGGGAGTGGGCCATGGTCTATAGCAGAACAATGGGAGTGGGCCCTGGTCTATAGCAGAACACTGGGAGTGGGCCCTGGTCTATAGCAGAACACTGGGAGTGGGCCCTGGTCTATAGTAGAACACTGGGAGTGGGCCCTGGTCTATAGCAGAACACTGGGAGTGGGACCTGGTCTATAGCAGAACACTGGGAGTGGGACCTGGTCTATAGCAGAACACTGGGAGTGGGACCTGGTCTATAGCAGAACACTGGGAGTGGGCCCTGGTCTATAGCAAAACACTGGGAGGTGGGCCCTGGTCTATAGCAAAACACTGGGAGTGGACCCTGGTCTATAGCAGAACACTGGGAGTGGGCCCTGGTCTATAGTAGAACACTGGGAGTGGGCCCTGGTCTATAGCAGAACACGGAGTGGGCCCTGGTCTACAGTAGAACACTGGGAGTGGGCCCTGGTCTATAGCAGAACACGGAGTGGGCCCTGGTCTAGAGCAGAACACTGGCAGTGGGCCCTGGTCTATAGCAGAACAGTGGGAGCGGGCCCTGGTCTAAGCAGAACACGGAGTGGGCCCTGGTCTATAGCAGAACACTGGGAGTGGGCCCTGGTCTATAGCAGAACAATGGGAGTGGGCCCTGGTCTATAGCAAAACAATGGGAGTGGGCCCTGGTCTATAGCAGAACACTGGGAGTGGGCCCTGGTCTATAGCAGAACACTGGGAGTGGACCCTGGTCTATAGCAGAACACTGGGAGTGGGCCCTGGTCTATAGTAGAACACTGGGAGTGGGCCCTGGTCTATAGCAGAACACTGGGAGTGGGACCTGGTCTATAGCAGAACACTGGGAGTGGGACCTGGTCTATAGCAGAACACTGGGAGTGGGACCTGGTCTATAGCAGAACACTGGGAGTGGGCCCTGGTCTATAGCAAAACACTGGGAGGTGGGCCCTGGTCTATAGCAAAACACTGGGAGTGGACCCTGGTCTATAGCAGAACACTGGGAGTGGGCCCTGGTCTATAGTAGAACACTGGGAGTGGGCCCTGGTCTATAGCAGAACACGGAGTGGGCCCTGGTCTACAGTAGAACACTGGGAGTGGGCCCTGGTCTATAGCAGAACACGGAGTGGGCCCTGGTCTAGAGCAGAACACTGGCAGTGGGCCCTGGTCTATAGCAGAACAGTGGGAGCGGGCCCTGGTCTAAGCAGAACACGGAGTGGGCCCTGGTCTATAGCAGAACACTGGGAGTGGGCCCTGGTCTATAGCAGAACAATGGGAGTGGGCCCTGGTCTATAGCAAAACAATGGGAGTGGGCCCTGGTCTATAGCAGAACACTGGGAGTGGGCCCTGGTCTATAGCAGAACACTGGGAGTGGACCCTGGTCTATAGCAGAACACTGGGAGTGGACCCTGGTCTATAGCAGAACACTGGCAGTGGGCCCTGGTCTATAGCACAACACTGGCAGTGGGCCCTGGTCTATAGCAGAACACTATATGAGACACAACCAAGATGTATTTCACTGACACCACCCACTATTGACAGATAGATAGATACATGTTCATTCCTAATACCTGGCTGCAGGGTTATTCATGGATGAATTATGTATCAAGCGTCTCTTCTCCTTGTCCAGGTCAGCCAAAATGGCCACACGGTTCTTGTTCTGGACTCCTGATGGCAGAAAAAACAGAAGATCATGAAAATAATCAGCACAAATAGCTAGCTAGCTCTTATCCAGGGCTCTATTCTAGCTAGCTCTTATCCAGGGCTCTATTCTAGCTAGCTCTTATCCAGGGTTCTATTCTAGCTAGCTCTTATCCAGGACTCTATTCTAGCTAGCTCTTATCCAGGGCTCTATTCTAGCTAGCTCTTATCCAGGGCTCTATTTTAGCTAGCTCTTATCCAGGGCTCTATTCTAGCTAGCTCTTATCCAGGGCTCTATTCTAGCTAGCTCTTATCCAGGGTTCTATTCTAGCTAGCTCTTATCCAGGGTTCTATTCTAGCTAGCTCTTATCCAGGGTTCTATTCTAGCTAGCTCTTATCCAGGGCTCTATTCTAGCTAGCTCTTATCCAGGGCTCTATTCTAGCTAGCTCTTATCCAGGGCTCTATTCTAGCTAGCTCTTATCCAGGGTTCTATTCTAGCTAGCTCTTATCCAGGGTTCTATTCTAGCTAGCTCTTATCCAGGGTTCTATTCTAGCTAGCTCTTATCCAGGGCTCTATTCTAGCTAGCTCTTATCCAGGGCTCTATTCTAGCTAGCTCTTATCCAGGGCTCTATTCTAGCTAGCTCTTATCCAGAGCTCTATTCTAGCTAGCTCTTATCCAGGGCTCTATTCTAGCTAGCTCTTATCCAGGGTTCTATTCTAGCTAGCTCTTATCCAGGGGTCTATTCTAGCTAGCTCTTATCCAGGGCTCTATTCTAGCTAGCTCTTATCCAGGGCTCTATTCTAGCTAGCTCTTATCCAGGGCTCTATTCTAGCTAGCTCTTATCCAGGGCTCTATTCTAGCTAGCTCTTATCCATGGTTATATTCTAGCTAGCTCTTATCCAGGGGTCTATTCTAGCTAGCTCTTATCCAGGGCTCTATTCTAGCTAGCTCTTATCCAGGGCTCTATTCTAGCTAGCTCTTATCCAGGGTTATATTCTAGCTAGCTCTTATCCAGGGGTCTATTCTAGCTAGCTCTTATCCAGGGCTCTATTCTAGCTAGCTCTTATCCAGGGCTCTATTCTAGCTAGCTCTTATCCAGGGCTCTATTCTAGCTAGTTCTTATCCAGGGCTCTATTCTAACTAGCTCTTATCCAGGGCTCTATTCTAGCTAGCTCTTATCCAGGGTTCTATTCTAGCTAGTTCTTATCCAGGGCTCTATTCTAACTAGCTCTTATCCAGGGCTGTTGACGAAGATTCAGGGCTCTATTCAAACAGATATTCTTTAGCCCACATCTGCATAGCGGTTGTTTTGGCGGTGTCAGAGGGGAAACTGCGTTAGAGCTGTCAAATCCACAAGCGGCTCCATGCATTATATCTAAAGCAGACAATGTGACTCTGTGCAACCAATGGCAATAAGAGAAATCCCATGCAGCCTTGTTCGCAAATTGAAACACTGGAATGTGAGATGTAATCTACACTTCGATTAGGATGATAGAAATCTTCATTATTTCGTGGAAATGTAACAAGCACACTAAATCGTTTGATAAACTGATTATGGCAGTAGGCCAGTAGTCATATAAAAACTTTACTCTGATTATCATAAATCGGTGTGAGGTCCAAATGTAAGTCTGCGTATTAAAACACCTGGTTCTTTTGAATTAAAAGGGCATGTACACAGGTTAATTGGAGTTCCCGGCGGTGTATTTCATATGCCAGCATCAGTAGCCCAATCCTCCTCCCCTTTTCACCAAATAGATCTATCTTAGTCGTGCAATTTGACATCTAACTAAGATGTTTGGTGCAATATTTCTCAAGTGGATTTTTGTTGTTGTTGTAAAATGTATCGTTGCACAGCAGCTAGTTAGCGACACAAGGAGAAAACACTGAGCTGGGAGAAACTGTACTGATGAACTTGTTTCGCCCCTGCTGTGTACCGGAGTCCTCCTTAGGAAGAGCTGGCTAAACTAGCACAGTGTCCTTCGCTCCAGCCTTCCAAACTCCTGCCCTCGCTGTCGTTATACAGAACTGCTGGAAAACAGTGCCCGGCATGCAGGGTCGAAGGACGGTGTCTACCGGTGTACAGCTACCTAACTAGCTACGGTTGTCTCCACCGCTCCTTCTGTGCGGTTTATCGGTAGCTGGCATCCAACGTTATTGTGCATTAACGCCACCTACTGTAGTGGTGGGTCGTTCCCGAACGAACGGATCTTTTTGGTGAACGTCGGGAACCGAATCGCATCGGTGAAAGAGCCGTTCATTTGGCTCCCTGATTGGCTTACTGTTAATACGTCTTTCTGATCTCAAAACAATGTTTTTTCTGCAGATAAGTTACATTAGGCCGAAAGTCTCGGAATGCCCATCACTACTGGAGTATAAAGAGGGGCTCCTGCAGACACAGGAACGCCCCAAATTGCAGACTGCAGTTCCACCCTTCCCCCAAAAACCCTTCCCTTGCTCAGACCAAAACATCATCCTAATAATACATACAGGAACTGTTCTGAACTGTTTCGGATGGCAAGCATGTGGATGACTTTATGCGTGAGTGAAGTGAATGTGGAAAAACAAAGTATTCATCTTAGAAATATAGTTTTCACACAAACTTTATATCTCCGAACTCAAAATCAAATAGGATTCGCAAAAATAACATGGTCACTGCGGTAGAACGTCTACTTTGATTGGCCACTGTGGTAGAACGTCTTTTGATTCGCCACTGTGGAAGAACGTCTACTTTGATTGGCCACTGTGGTAGAACGTCTATTTTGATTGGTCACTGTGGTATTGGTCGATTTTCTGCATTTATTTAAGTCCCATCATCAGGTATTGGACTAACCTGGTCACTGGGAAGATGCTCTCAAAATGTCGGTGCCCGTAGAGGTGAGCAGTACAATTATGGGATGGAGTGCCGTCATAATGCCACCAGGCCACAAGCGAAGTCGGGGGAAGAGGAATATTGGGACACAGAAAGGTGGATTTCTGAGGAGGAATGGAGAGGGGAAATGAGGAAGAGGAGGTTGAAAAGAATGAGGAAAGCAGAGGTTGGTTTTGAATCTGAGGAAGAGGGTGATAAAAATGGAGATGGCGTGTCGAAGAAGATTGGTGTCAAGTGCAAACTGAGTGAGCCGTGCACCAGACCGAATTATGGAAGTGAATGAGTTAAGTGAGGAGGAAGGTGTGGTGAAGAGCTCAGAACCCGAGCCTGGCATCAATGGACTGGATAAAGAAGAACCTGGTCCAGTAGGAGTGACATTTTGTTGAGAAGGTGGATCCTTGCCTTTTGGCTGATTCAGTTGTGGTTTCAGGGTGGGGGGGAAGCTGGCTGCAGTTGAATCAGTGAAGGTAACCTAGGTAACTTGTGATATTTGTTTGTGTTTTTTCCGTGTCACGCAACTTGGGTCAAGATCTGTTTCAGGCTTTGGTTTTAGAAACAGGGCACCTTTGAAAGGAGTGATTTCTAGGGTAACGTTAGGCGTGGAGGTGGAGCTATTGAAGTTGAAGATTCTTGGTGTTTGTGGTGTGACACCGATCTGGTGGTGAAACAGTCACTGTCAGTCCTTTTGAGTCAGTCTTTACAGAACGAGGTCAAGTTCAGTTATTCTCAGTCCGTCCCCTCGCCGGGCTCGAACCAGGGACCCTCTGCACACAGACAACAGTCACCCTCGAAGCATCGTAACCCATCGCTCCACAAAAGCGCGGCCCTTGCAGAGCAAGGGGAACAACTACTTCAAGGTCTCAAAGCGAGTGACGTCACCGATTAGCGCGCACCACCACTAACTAGCTAGCCGTTTCACATCGGTTACATCACTCTTTACCCAACAAGGTCATGTTAAGATATCAGTTATCCAGTGTGGCGAATCCACTGTACTGTTTCAGGTGCCACGTTTATGGTCATGTCGCAGCCGTGTGCAGGAGGGGGATCCCAAGATGTGGGAAGTGTGCAGGAGGGCACGGGACAGAGGATTGTGTCATTTCGGTGGATAAAGTTGTGTGTCAACTGTAGGGGTGCTCATGTTGCTGGGGATCGGAAGTGTCCGGAGGGAAGGTGGCAGGTTGATATGGCCAGAGTCAGAGTAGTATTGGGGGCGGTAAAGCAACATAGACGGCAACCGCCATTAAACCTCACAGGAAGGAAGTTTAATCATTAGGTAGACATTTCAGATGTGTCCATATAAAAACAGGACTATTGGGGAAATCGTTCTTCTTGCAAAGCATGTAAACGTTTTAAAAACGAACTATTACATGAATCTGACTATCCACAATAACCGTATTGTTGTGTGTCCGTATCCCCGATTTGACAGCTCCAACGCGGTTACACCACTTGAGGTAGAAAGACCTGAATTTCCGCGAAGCGGATTGAATTGAGCCCCAGGACTCTGCATCAACAAGCCGCACAAAACGCCCTGGATATTCGACCCTGCCTTTTCTACTTGACTTACCCGGTGCAGGCGACGCCATGTCAGAAAGACTGGTTGCAACCTAAACAATATAAAACATGAAATAGAGCCAGCTATCACAGTGTTAGTTAACATCTACACTGGGGACAGACGAATCGACCACGGATAGCAGATGTTTCAGATTTTACCCATCGTTCAAATAGCTACACAACTATCACATATAATAATAGTATGTTTAACTCCAACTAAACTACTTCGCTAGATACAGAAACAAACACCGCTAAATTACTTTTTTTTTGTACTCTGTCAGCATGTCAACAAAAGTCACGTGATTGCTGGAAGCGTCATTACTTCCGGTTACTGTTATTCTACTTCCGAGACTGCGCAGTGCCAGTCAGCTGGAAGCTTTTGGTTGCAACTAGAGTGTCCAGCGTTTGATACACGGGATTCATGGGAAATAATCACACACACACACACACAAAAACTCGCATTCCAGGCCAAAAAAACGAAGATATTTCCCGGTAAATCCGTTCTCGGATTCCCATCGCTTGCACAATGAGTGCTAGCACCCCAAAATCGCTGGCATCTTCGGGGCAAAAGCCCATTCAGGAGATCTGTCATCCGCTTGGAGCCGAGGATACAGCGTCGGTCCTCACACCCAGTCCAGATGTCGGAAACACCATTACCAGCATCGGAGGGAAGGTACAAAAAAATATATAGATATAGATTGCTAGAAAAGCTAAATAAATAGATAGTATTCTGTACTTTCATGTGCTGATGTAGTTGTAGGATGATAGATTGTCTAGCCTAGGGCATTTCCATCTAAAAAGGACACATGAGCACCAACGAAGTTCGTAGGAGCATATCAAATGAAATCTAATTCTCTATATTTTTTTAATCAATTAAGGCATATATAAATTTTTTACCTATTTTCCATCCTAAAAAATTAAGAATAAGCAAAGGCTTTGGTCTCTTGTCAAACAGATGGAAAAGAGATCTTAGACAACATCTACCTGAAAAAGTCTTAAAAGAGACTCAATAATGTTGACCTAAAGCCCCCTGCCAACTAATATCAACACATATCGAGTTTTGGAGAAAATATTTGCCTTCTGTAAGTTTATGAAACATTGACTTGTGCCTTGTAATTTTGTTACCAAAAACCCACATATGTTTAAGATATTTTCAGCTCATAGTGTCTCCTGTTACTGTCCTCCCTTCCACTGACTGTTATGTTCAGCTCATAGTGTCTCCTGCTACTGTCCTCTCTTCCACTGACTGTTATGTTTAGCTCATAATGTCTCCTGTTACTGTCCTCCCTTCTACTGACTGTTATGTTCAGCTCATAGTGTCTCCTGTTACTGTCCTCCCTTCTACTGACTGTTATGTTCAGCTCATAGTGTCTCCTGTTACTGTCCTCCCTTCCACTGACTGTTATGTTCAGCTCATAGTGTCTCCTGTTACTGTCCTCTCTTCCACTGACTGTTATGTTCAGCTCATAGTGTCTCCTGTTACTGTCCTCCCTTCCACTGACTGTTATGTTCAGCTCATAGTGTCTCCTGTTATGTTCAGCTCATAGTGTCTCCTGTTATGTTCAGCTCATAGTGTCTCCTGTTACTGCCCTCTCTTCCACTGACTGTTATGTTCAGCTCATAGTGTCTCCTGTTACTGTCCTCCCTTCCACTGACTGTTATGTTCAGCTCATAGTGTCTCCTGTTACTGTCCTCTCTTCCACTGACATACTGTTATGTTCATCTCATAGTGTCTCCTGTTACTGTCCTCTCTTCCACTGACTGTTATGTTCAGCTCATAGTGTCTCCTGTTATGTTCAGCTCATAGTGTCTCCTGTTATGTTCATCTCATAGTGTCTCCTGTTACTGCCCTCTCTTCCACTGACTGTTATGTTCAGCTCATAGTGTCTCCTGTTACTGTCCTCCCTTCCACTGACTGTTATGTTCAGCTCATAGTGTCTCCTGCTACTGTCCTCTCTTCCACTGACTGTTATGTTCAGCTCATAGTGTCTCCTGTTACTGTCCTCTCTTCCACTGACTGTTATGTTCAGCTCATAGTGTCTCCTGTTATGTTCAGCTCATAGTGTCTCCTGTTACTGTCCTCTCTCCCAATGATTGTTATGTTCAGCTCATAGTGTCTCCTGTTACTGTCCTCTCTTCCACTGACTGTTATGTTCAGCTCATAGTGTCTCCTGTTACTGTCCTCTCTTCCACTGATTGTTATGTTCAGCTCATAGTGTCTCCTGTTATGTTCAGCTCATAGTGTCTCCTGTTATGTTCAGCTCATAGTGTCTCCTGTTATGTTCAGCTCATAGTGTCTCCTGTTACTGTCCTCTCTCCCAATGATTGTTATGTTCAGCTCATAGTGTCTCCTGTTATGTTCAGCTTATATCTGTTTTCTTTCTGTTGTCTGGTGGTCAAAGCAAGACTGAAAACCCTCACTTTGCCGCTCTCTCTCAATTCAGTTCAGTTTCAATTTAAGAGCTTTATTGGCATGAGAAACATATGTACATTGCCGAAGCAAGTGAAATAGATAATAAACAAAAGTAAAATATACAATCGAAATGAACTGTAAACATCACTCCCAAAACGTTTCAGAGGAATAGACATTTTAAATGTCATATGGCTATGTACAGTGTTGTAACGATGTGCAAATAGTTAAAGTACAAAAGGGAAAATAAATAAACATAAATATGGGTTGTATTTACAATGGTGTTTGTTCTTCACTGGTTGACCCTTTCTTGTGGCAACAGGTCACACATCTTGCTGCTGTGATGTCACACTGGTATTTCACCCAGTAGATATGGGAGTTTATCAAAATTGGATTTGTTTTCGAATTCTTTGTGGATCTGTGTAATCTGAGGGAAATGTGTCTCTCTAATATGGTCATACATTTGGCAGGAGGTTATGAAGTGCAGCTCAGTTTCCACCTCATTTTGTGGGCAGTGAGCACATAGCCTGTCTTCTCTTGAGAGTCAGGTCTGCCTACGGTGGCCTCTCAATAGCAAGGCTATGCTCACTGAGTCTGTACATAGTCAAAGCTTTCCTTAAGTTTGGGTCAGTCACAGTGGTCAGGTATTCTGCCACTGTGTACTTGCTGTTTAAGGCCAAATAGCATTCTAGTTTGCTCTGTTTTTTTGTTAATTACTTGACACATTGGAAATAATTATCTTTTTGTTTTCTCATGATTTGATTGGGTCTAATTGTGTTGCTGTCCTGGGGCTCTGTGAGGTCTCTTTGTGTTTCTGAACAGAGCCCCAGGACCAGCTTGCTTAGGGGACTCTTCTCCAGGTTCATCTCTCTGTAGGTGATGGCTTTGTTATGGAAGGTTTTGGGATTCGCTTCCTTTTAGGTGGTTGTCGAATTTCAAGGCTCTTTTCTGGACATGGTTAATTAGCTGTTATCGGCCTAACTCTGCTCTGCATGCATTATTTGGTGTTTTATGTTGTACATTTTTATTTTTATTAAACCTTTATTTAACTAGTCAAATCAGTTAAGAACAAATTCTTATTTACAATGACGGCCTACCAAAAGGCCTTCTGTGGGGACGGGGGCTGAATTACATTATTATTATGATTTTTTAAATTAAATATATAAATGTATATACAGTGGGGCAGAAAAGTATTTAGTCAGCCACCAATTGTGCAAGTTCTCCCACTTAAAAAGATGAGAGAGGCCTGTAATTTTCATCATAGGTACACTTCAACTATGACAGACAAAATTAGAAAAAAAATCCAGAAAATCACATTGTAGTATTTTTTTATGAATTTATTTGCAAATTATGGTGGAAAATAAGTATTTGGTCAATAACAAAAGTTTATCTCAATACTTTGTTATATACCCTTTGTTGGCAATGACACTGGTCAAACGTCTTCACAAGTTTTTCACATACTGTTGCTGGTATTCTCTTAATGAAGGTCTGTGAGAGCCAGAAATCTTGCTTGTTTGTAGGTGACCAAATACTTATTTTCCACCATAATTTGCAAATAAATTCATTAAAAATCCTACAATGTGATTTTCTGGATTTTTTTTTCTCATTTTATCTGTCATAGTTGAAGTGTACCTATGATGAAAATTACAGGCCTCTCTCATTTTTTTAAGTGGGAGAACTTGCACAATTGGTGGCTGACTAAATACTTTTTTGCCCCACTGTATACAGTACTGTGCAAAAGTTTTAGGCAGGTGTGGAAAAAATGCTGTAAAGTAAGAATGCTTTCAGAAAATAGACATGTTAATAGTTTATAAATTAACTAAATGCAATGTGAGTGATATTTTTTAAATATTTAATTTAACTAGACAAGTCAGTTAAGTACAAATTCTTATTTTCAATGACGGTATTCAATGGGTTAACTGCCTGTTCAGGGGCAGAACGACAGATTTGTACCTTGTCAGCTCGGGGATTTGAACTTGCAACCTTCCTGTCCAACGCTCTAACCACTAGGCTACCCTGCCGCCCCAACTGAGCAGAAGAAAAATCTAAATCAAATCCATATTTGGTGAGACCACCCTTTGCCTTCAAAACAGCATCTATTCTCGTAGGTACACTTGCTTAAAGTCAGGGATTTTGTAGGCATGTAGTCAGGTGTATGATTAACCAATTATACCAAACGGGTGCAAAAGATCATAAATTCATTATGTACAGTTGAACCACAATCATTAACTTAAACAGAAACAGCTGTGTAGCAGGAATAAAACTGGGTTTTTTAATTGATCAGGGACAGTACAAAGTATAAAGTTTGGACACACATACTTGTTCAAGGGTTTTTCTTAATTTTGTACTATTTTCTACACTGTAGAATAATATTGAAGACGTCAAAACTATGACATAACACATTTGGAATAAGTTAGTAACCAAATAAGTGTTAAACAAATCAAAATAGATTTTAGATTCTTCAAAGTAGCCACCCTTTGCCTTGATGACAGCTTTGCCCACTCTTGGCATTCTCTCAACCAGCTTCACCTGGAATGCTTTTCCAACAGTCTTGAAGGAGTTCCCACGTATGCTGAGCACTTGTTGGCTGCTTTTCCTTCACTCTGCAGTCCAACTCAGCCCAAACCATCTCAATTGGTTTGAGGTCGGGTGATTGTGGAGGCCAGGTCATCTGATGCAGCACTCCATCACTCTCCTTCTTACTCAAATAGCCCTTACACAGCCTGGAGATGTGTTGGGTCATTGTCCTGTTGAAAAACAAATGATAGTCCCACTAAGGACAAACCAGATGGGATGGTGTATCGCTGCAGAATGCTGTGGTGGCCATGCTGGTTAATCACAGACAGTGTCACCAGCAAAGCACCACTACACCATCACACCTCCTCCTCCATGCTTCACAGTGGGAACCACACATGCACACATCCGTTCACCTACTCTGCATCTCACAAAGACACAGTGATTGGAACCAAAACTCTCAAATTTGGACTCATCAGACCAATGGACAGATTTCCACCGGTCTAATGTCCATTGCTCATGTTTCTTGGCCCAAGCAAGTCTCTTCTTCTTATTGGTGTCCTTTAGTAGTGGTTTCTTCGCAGCAATTTGACCACGAAGGCCTGATTCACGTAGTTTCCTCTGAACAGTTGATGTTGAGATGTGTCTGTACTTGAACTCTGAAGCATTTATTTAGGCTACAATCTGAGGTGCAGTTAACTCTAATAAATGTACCCTCTGCAGCAGAGGTAACTCTGGGTCTTCCTTTCCTGTGGCGGTCCTCATGAGAGACAGTTTCATCGTAGCGCTTGATGGATTATGCGACTGCACCTAAAGAAAATTCTGACCTTCATGTCTTAAAGTAATGATGGACTATTGTTTATCTTTGCTTATTTGATCTGTTCTTGCCCTAATATGGACTTGGTATTTTACCAAATAGGGCTATCTTCGGTTTACCACCCCTACATTGTCACAACGCAACTGATTGGCTCAAACACATTCAGGAATGAAATTCCACAACTTAACAAGCCACACCTGTTAATTGAAATGCATTCCAGGTGACTACCTCATGAAGCCGGTTGAGAGAATGCCAAGAATGTGCAAAGCTGCCATCAAGTCACAAGTGTAGCTACTTTGATGAATCTCAAATATATCTCAAATATATTTTGATTTGATTAACATTAATTTGGTTACTACATGATTCCATATGTGTTATTTCATAGTTTTGATGTCTTCATTATTATTCTACTATGTAGAAAATAGTACAAATAAAGAAGTAACAGCCTTGAATGAGGCGGTTTGTCCAAACTTTTGTGTGACTGACACCTTTAATGAGAGGTCTAATAATATTTAATAATGTCTGCCCTCCAAATTCATATTCATTATATAAATAGGCCCTTTTAATTTGGTCTGGCTTGCCATTCCAAATTAAATAGATTTTTTTGGGGGGGGCTCATTAATTTTTTATACATTTTGTTCCCCCCCCCCCAGCCTTATTCTAAAATGGATTCAATATTTTTCTCACCTCATCAATCTACAGACAATACCCTGTAATGACATCACAATACCCTGTAATGACATCACAATACCCTGTAATGACATCACAACACCCCGTAATGACATCACAATACTCTGTAATGACAGCTTGAGATGTTTTATTTTTTTTGCAAATGTAAAAAAAACTGATATCACGTTTACATAAGTATTCAGACCCTTTACTCAGTACTTTGTTGAAGCACCTTTTGGCAGTGATTACAGCCTCCGATTGTCTTCTTGGGTTTGACGCTACAATCTTGACACACCTGTATTTGGGGAGTTTCTCACATTCTTCTCTGTTTTGGTACAGCTACTGAAGAGCTCTCCTTTGTCTCCACCCATTCAGCATGGTTCACACCCTCTTAAGCCTTAGACCACACCCATTCAGCATGGTTCACACCCTCTTAAGCCTTAGACCACACCCATCTCTTTAAGGATTCACATGTGAGGCCATGTGCTAAACAGAGTGAGTATGGTAGTGTACTATATAAAGGGTTAAGGCTGGTTTGTACTTTGTCTATCTTTGTCTGTGTAACTGTCTGTAGCTATACAGTTGTCACTGCGACATCATGAACAGTCTATTGTCATAATAAACACACAAAAAAGGACAGGCTGCATGACATCAGCAGCCTGGTGGTCAGCAGTAATGTTGTGTTATAACTTCAATAAACCCATCCGTTTAAAAGTTAATTTAGTAAATGTTAATTTAGAAAACCAGGCAACTAAAAGCAACTTTCTAAACAATGTTTTGGTTCGTTTCTAACTCGTTAGCTAGTTAGCTAGCGTTAAGGTAACTGGCTAGCCAGTTCAAATAATGGCCACATCATAACTGACAACGGCAGCTTGTTAGTTAGCTAGCTAGCGTTAAGGTAACTGGCTAGCCAGTTCAAATAATGGCCACATCATAACTGACAACGTCAGCTTGTTAGTTAGCGAGCTAGCGTTAAGGTAACTGGCTAGCCAGTTCAAATAATGGCCACATCATAACTGACAACGTCAGCTTGTTAGTTAGCTAGCTAGCGTTAAGTTAGCTGGCTAGCCAGTTCAAATAATGGCCACATCATAACTGACAACGGCAGCTTGTTAGTTAGCTAGCTAGCTTTAAGTTATCTGGCTAGCGAGCTAGCGTTAAGTTAGCTGGCTAGCCAGTTCAAATAATGGCCATATCATAACTGACAACGTCTTTTAACCTAAGCTCATTTTAATTCATTATTACAGGAAAATAAACTCACAATAAGATCATTATTTACAAGTTAACGGCGAGCTAATTACAGAAAATGGTTTTACGGTTGTGAGTGTGATGAAATAAAAGCAGGGCATTCTATCGGAGAATTTCAGAACTTGGACACTGTCTAGTTGGCCTAACGTTATATCCTAGTATGACTTTGGTGCAGGTCATGTTGTTCTTCACATTACCGTCTCAGTAAACACACACTATATCAGATACAATCTAAGGTTATTTATCACATGCACAGGATATAGAAGGTGTAAACAGTACAGTGAAATGGTTACCTATGTAGTGGATTGTTTTGTTTTGATATGTAACATTATATATATATATATATATTCTCCCCCATGTAAAAATAGCCTTTAAATGACAAACATATCAATCATAATATTTTAAACTATTAAAATGCTCAGAATTGAGGAAATTGTACCTTTTTCTCTCGTCTATGTAATAATCAGGAAGCCTGAGAGAACAATCCGAGTTGATGGGGAGTTTATATTCACGAGCTCACCTTGACCTACAGCTGCCTTGTGGTGGTTGCCAGGTAACAAGGTAAACAAAGGGCCACATGTCATTGATGACCAGGTAAACATAGGTCATTCCCAGTCTACTGTTGAATATCAGACAAACTGCAGCAATTAATTACAGAATAAAGTTCACTGATACACTTCCTCAGCAGAATGAGTAAAGCCTGAGACACCCTTTAGAAGCTTAGACATACGAGAATGTACATGGAAAACAGCATACAATAAGTGTACTGGACAATTTATTGGTGCCTATGCATGAGCATTAGAAATGACAATATGACAACATGTTCAGAATTTTATTTATTTATTTTTTATTTAACCTTTATTTAACTAGGCAAGTCAGTTAAGAACAAATTCTTATTTACAATGACGGCCAAACCCGGATGACGCTGGGCCAATTGTGAGCCGCCCTCTGGGACTCCCAATCACAGCCAGATGTGATGCAGCCTGGATTCGAACCAGGGACTGCAGTGACATAGCACCGAGATGCAGTGCTTTAGACCGCTGCTCCCACTCGGGGAGCCCTGTACTGTATGTATTGATCAGACATTTATTTGATCATTTACAATCGGCCAAAATATTGATCAACGTGAACACATGAGAAATAATGGTGAGACATCATTTGACAGAAAACTGATTAGAGCCATAAGCCATAATATAGGCACCCTGCCGCCCTGCAGGACCCCATTGATTCATACAGTTTGAACCACTCATCTCCCGTCCGAATGCTAGACGAAAAATAATACTAAGTAACAAAAATCTGATATCATTTCACGTAAAAGTGAATTACTTAGGCTTTAGGAAATGTAACCAACTAAGAGATTGATGGGAGACGAGCTTCAGTCACCCAGGCTTTAAAAATGTAACCTAAGAGATTGATGGGAGACGAGCTTCAGTCACCCAGGCTTTAAAAATGTAAACTAAGAGATTGATGGGAGACGAGCTTCAGTCACCCACTAGTGAATTACTTCGTCTCAATTTGAAATATGCAATATTTTGGTCTTGCAAATTTGTTTTCTTTTTCTTCTTCAATTAAACTTTTTAAATGTTAATTATTTTGGAAATGTTTGTGTGCCTTAAATGCTCAATTGATGCAGATTTTAAATGAATGACTCTGACTTACACAGTATCCTCCGGTCCGTCTCCACAAGCTTCACAGCACTTCCCTCGTTCTTTGCCTTGGGAAAGCAGTTTTTTTTTTGTATCGCACCACTCCTGCTGCGGGGGGTTTGGCTGGGAAGCTGTGGCGACAGAGTTCTAAAACGTCTGTCATTATGGCTTGATGAAAGTGAAGAGACAAAATTAGACGGTAATAACCTCCACCCTACTTCATTTTGGAACGGCAAAATATGATTTCCAGGGGTAAATTACAAGTACTGTACACATCACAACTCCTTTTTTTTTTGTGGACAACATTCCTTCAAGCCGGCGGTGTGCGCTGGCAGTTCTCAGGCTCAATGTAAGGGGGGCGTAGGGATGGAAGAACAGCAGCCATAAATGTGACTAACAGGAAAATTCGTACTATTATAGGAAATATACCGTTCACAAGTCAAAGCAGACACGGTTGCATTATCTAAAGTTAGCCCCCCCCCCTCTTTCCCTCCAAAAATGTTGGCTACCGTGTCAGACTCATCGAACTATGATAACATTACTTATATTATATTCTGCGTTTGCAAGAGCCACTGTCAATGAAAGTACAGCATCCGTCTTCAGGATTAGCTTCCCTAGCAAGACCCATCCACATTTTCTCCCCAAATTGATAGATCAACTTCCCTCCAAAAACGCGTGACCTGATCCTAATTTTCAGCCTGTTTCCACCTGAAAATGAAAAGCAGCCACTGCTGTCGGATGTCTTCATTGTTCAGAAGACAGTGTAGAGTTAAGTCTACGCTGTGACGTCCAGTCACCACGCCAACAGTGCATGCTGGGAAGTAGCTACAGCACCTTCAGAAAGACCTTTTCTACATTTTGTTATGTTGTTACAGCTTTATTATAAAATTAATACAAATAAATATTCAATTTACACACAGTACATAATGAGTAAACAGGCTGTTTTTTTGACATTTTTGCAAAATCTATAAAAACATTTTTTTTTTTTTAAACAAATACATTATTTTGCTATGAGACTCAGAATTGAGCTTCCTGTTTCCATTCATCATAACTTGACCTGTGGAAAATTCAATTGATTGTACATGATTTGGAAAGGCACACGTCTGTCTATATAAGTGTCTCACAGTTGACAGAGCAAAAAGACATGACATTGAAGGAATTGTCCGTAGACAGGATTGTGTCGAGATCTGGGGAAGGGTATCAAAAAATGTCTGCAGCATTGAAGGTCCCCAAGAACACAGTGGCCTCCATCATTCTTAAATGGAAGAAGTTTGGAACCACCAAGACTCTTCCTAGAGCTGGCCTAGAGAAGGGCCATGGAGGTGACCAAAAACCAAATGGTCACTCTGACAGAGCTCTCCCGTTCCTCTGTGGAGATGGGAGAACCTTCCAGAAGGACAACCATCTCTGCAGCACTCCACCAATCAGGGTTGTATGGTAGAGTGGCCAGACTGAAGCCACTCCTCAAAGGCACATGACAGCCCACTTGGAGTTTGCCAAAAGGCACCTAAAGACTCTCAGACCATGAGAAACAAGATTCTCTAGTCTGATGAAACCAAGATTGAACTCTTTGGCCTGGAAGTGTCACTTCTGGAGGAAACCTGGTACCATCCCTACTATGAAGTATGGTGTTGGCAGCATCATGCTGTGGGTATGTTTTTCAGCGGCAGGGACAGGGAGACTAGTCAGGATCGAGGGAAAGATGAACGGAGCAAAGTACAGAGAGATGCTTGATGAAAACCTGCTCCAGAGTGCTCAGGACCTCAGACTGGGGTGAAGGTTCACCTTCCAACAGGACAACAACCCTAAGCACACAGCCAAGACAACGCAGGAGTGGCTTCGGGACAAGTCTCTGAATGTCCTTGACTGGCCCAGCCAGAGCCCGGACTTGAACCTGGTCGAACATCTCTGGAGAGACCTGAAATGAGCTGTGCAGCAACACTCCCCATCCAACCTGACAGAGCTTGAGAGGATCTGCAGAGAAGAATGGGAGAAACTCCCCAAATACAGGTGTGGCAAGCTTGTAGCGTCATACCGAAGAATACTAGATGCTGTAATCGCTGCCAAAGGTGCTTCAGTGCT
>NC_143033.1:3595000-3622500 GCF_057628025.1 Oncorhynchus mykiss | reverse complement strand
CTCTCTCTCTCTCTATCTCTCTCTCTCTCTCTCTCTCTCTCTCTCTCTCCCTCTCTCTCTCTCTCCTCTCTCTCTCTCTCTCTCTCTCTCTCTCCCTCTCTATCTCTCTCTCTATCTCTCTCTTTCTCTTTCTCTCTCTCTCTCTCTCTCTCTCTCTCTCTCTCTCTCTCTCTCTCTCTGTCTTTCTTCCACTTCTCTGCTTGAATGGGATGCTTCCCAAATGACAACCCTATTCCCTATACAGGAACCATAGTCTGGTCTAAAGTAGTGGACTATATAAGGAATAGGGTTCCATAGGGCTCTGGTCTAAAGTAGTGTACTATATAGAGAATAGGGTTCCATAGGGCTCTGGGTCAAAAGTAGTGCACTATGTAGGGAATAGGGTTCTATAGGGCTCTAAAGTAGTGAATGTGGTACCATTTGGGGCACACTGTGTAGGTGGATCTCCATTAGAGAGCTGTTCTGACTCTATATATAATCTTTACAGAAACCCTCCTCACCTCAGTCATTAGACACTCACACCAAACCTGGCTTCAAATACTATTTGACATAATTTCAAATACTGGATCAGTAGAATAGTTAAACACAACAACCCTTAAAGGAAGATTCCACTCAAATCTATATTTTGGTATATGTCAGCAATCAAGTTATCAAGATATGTAACTTTCAAAATACATACACTATCACAATATGACGCATTTTGCATCAAAACGCATTATACGGGGGATGCTTTCTATATTTTGAAAGTTACATATCTTGAAAACTTGATTGCTGACAATCAAAACAAAGAACAAATTGACCCAAAACCAAAATGTTGTTTTTGGGTGGAGTTTCCCTTTAACACATGGTGGCTCAGAGTCTGCTAACATAATTCTATTGGAAAATGTTGAATGGGAATAAGTTTTACTAAAATGACAAACAACCCTGTTGACCTTCGACCCCATTGCAGAATCTGCTGAGCTGTATTCAGTGTTCAGTGTATTCAGAGTCAAGTATATACGGTAGTATTCATACTCCTGGGCTTTTTTCCACATTTCGTTGTGTTAAAATTGACCCCATCTACACACCAATGTCTTTCTGGGTAAGTCTCTAAGAGCTGTGAGTCTTTCTGGGTAAGTCTCTGAGAGCTTTTCACACCTGGATAGTGCAACATTTGACCATTAATCTTTTAAACGTTCTCCAAGCTCTGTCAAACTGGTTGATGGTCATTGTCAGACAGCAATTTCCAGGTCTTGCCGTAGATTCTAAAGTAGGGTTAAGTCCAAATAGTAACTCGGCCACTCACAAACATTAACTGTCTTCTTCTAGTAAGTAACTCAAGTGTAGATTATGAATAGTCTTTTTTAGGTTGTTGACCTGCTGAAAGGTGAATTCATCTCTCAGTGTCTGGTGGAAAGCAGACTGAACCAGGTATTCCACTAGGATTTTGCCTGTGCTTAGCTCCATTCCGTATCTTTTTTTTTATCCTGAAAAAGTCCTTAAACATTACAAGCATACCCACGATGCTTGAAAATATGATGAGAGGTACTCAGTAATGGGCTATCTTGGATGTGTCCCAAACATAACACTTTGAACTGAGGACAAAGAGTTAATTGTTTTGCCACATTCTTTGCGGTATTGCTGTTGTGCCTTCCAAACAGGATGTTGATGCACAGCTCAGAAGGGGAAGCAACAACTAGGGCTGGGAATGGGAAGTAACAACTAGGGGTGGGAATGGGAAGTAACAACTAGGGCTGGGAATGGGATGTAACAACTAGGGTTGGAAATGGGAAGTAACAACTAGGGCTGGGAATGGGAAGTAACAACTAGGACTGGGAATGGGATGAAACAACTAGGGCTGGGAATGGGAAGTAACAACTAGGGCCGGAAATGGGATGAAACAACTAGGGCTGGGAATGGGAAGTAACAACTAGGGCTGGGAATGGGAAGTAACAACTAGGGCTGGGAATGGCCAAGAACCTACACATACTGAGGAATACAGGAACCATATAATACCATATTATCACCATACCATATTATCACCATACCATATTATCACCATACTATATTACCACCATACAGAGAGACCTCATCATACCATATTATCACCGTACAGAGAGACCTCATCATACCATATTATCACCATACCATATTATCACCATACCATATTATCACCATACCATATTATCACCATACTGAGAGACCTCACCATACCAGATTATCACCATACCATATTATCACCATACTGAGAGACCTCACCATACCATATTATCACCATACCATAATATCACCATACCATATTATCACCATACAATATTATCACCATACTGAGAGACCTCACCATACCATATTATCACCATACCATATTATCACCATACCATATTATCACCATACCATATTATCACCATACCATATTATCACCATACTGAGAGACCTCACCATAACATATTATCACAATACCATATTATCACCATACCATATTATCACCATACCATATTATCACCATACTGAGAGACCTCACCATACCATATTATCACCATACCATATTATCACCATACTGAGAGACCTCACCATACCATATTATCACCATACCATATTATCACCATACTGAGGGACCTCACCATACCATATTATCACCATACCCTATTATCACCATACTGAGAGACCTCACCATACCATATTATCACCATACCATATTATCACCATACCATATTATCACCATACCATATTATCACCATATTGAGAGACCTCACCATACCATATTATCACCATACCATATTATCACCATACCATATTATCACCATACCATATTATCACCATACCATATTATCACCATACCATATTATCACCATACTGAGAGACCTCACCATACCATATTATCACCATACCATATTATCACCATACCATAATATCACCATACCATATTATCACCATACCATATTATCACCATACTGAGAGACCTCACCATACCATATTATCACCATACCATATTATCACCATACCATATTATCACCATACTGAGAGACCTCACCATACCATAATATCACCATACCGTATTATCACCATACCATAATATCACCATACCATATTATCACCATACCATATTATCACCATACCATATTATCACCATACCATATTATAACCATACCATATTATCACCATACCATAATATCACCATACCATATTATCACCATACCATATTATCACCATACCATATTATCACCATACCATATTATCACCATACCATATTATCACCATACTGAGAGACCTCACGATACCATATTATCACCATACCATATTATCACCATACCATAATATCACCATACCATATTATCACCATACCATATTATCACCACATTGAGAGACCTCACCATACCATATTATCACCATACCATATTATCACCATACCATATTATCACCATATTGAGAGACCTCACCATACCATATTATCACCATACCATAATATCACCATACCATATTATCACCATACCATATTATCACCATACCATATTATCACCATACCATATTATCACTATACCATATTATCACCATACCATATTATCACCATACTGAGAGACCTCACCATACCATATTATCATCATACCATATTATCACCATACCATAATATCACCATACCATATTATCACCATACCATATTATCACCATACCATATTATCACCATACCATATTATCACCATACTGAGAGACCTCACCATACCATATTATCACCATACCATATTATCACCATACCATATTATCACCATACTGAGAGACCTCACCATACCATAATATCACCATACCGTATTATCACCATACCATAATATCACCATACCATAATATCACCATACCATATTATCACCATACCATATTATCACCATACCATAATATCACCATACCATATTATCACCATACCATATTATCACCATACCATATTATCACCATACTGAGAGACCTCACCATACCATATTATCACCATACCATATTATCACCATACCATAATATCACCATACCATATTATCACCATACCATATTATCACCATACCCTATTATCACCATACTGAGAGACCTCACCATACCATATTATCACCATAACATATTATCACCATACCATAATATCACCATACCATATTATCACCATACCATAATATCACCATACCATATTATCACCATACCATATTATCACCATACCATATTATCACCATACCATATTATCACCATACCATAATATCACCATACCATATCATCACCATACCATAATATCACCATACCATATTATCACCATACTGAGAGACCTCACCATACCATATTATCACCATACCATATTATCACCATACCATAATATCACCATACCATATTATCACCATACCCTATTATCACCATACTGAGAGACCTCACCATACCATATTATCACCATAACATATTATTTCCATACCATATTATCACCATACTGAGAGACCTCACCATACCATATTATCACCATACTGAGAGACCTCACATACCATATTATTACCATACCATATTATCACCATACTGAGACACCTCACCATAACATATTATCACCATACCATATTATCACCATACTGAGGGACCTCATACCATATTATCACCATACCATATTATCACCATTCCATATTACCACCATACTGAGAGACCTCACAATACCAAATTTTCACCATACCATATTATCACCATACCATATTATCACCATACTGAGTAACCTCACCATAACATATTATCACCATACCATATTATCACCATACCATATTATCACCATACTGAGAGACCTCACCATACCATATTATCACCATACCATATTTTCACCATACCATATTATCACCATACTGAGAGACCTCACCATACCATATTATCACCATACCATATTACCACCAAACTGAGAGACCTCACCATACCATATTATCACCATACCATATTATCACCATACTGAGAGACCTCACCATACCATATTATCACCTTACCATAATATCACCATACCATATTATCACCATACTGAGAGAACTCACCATACCATATTATCACGATTCCATATTATCACCATACCATATTATCACCATACCATATTATCACCATACCATATTATCACCATACCATATTATCACCATACTGAGGGACCTCACCATACCATATTATCACCATACCATATTATCACCATACCATATTATCACCATACCATAATATCACCATACCATGATATCACCATACCATATTTTCACCATACCATAATATCACCATACCATATTATCACCATACAGAGAGACCTCATCATACCATATTATCACCATACCATATTATCACCATACCATATTATCACCATACCCTATTATCACCATACCATATTATCACCATTCCATATTATCACCATACTGAGAGACCTCACCATACCATATTATCACCATACCATATTATCACCATACTGAGAGACCTCACCATACCATATTATCACCATAACATATTATCACCATGCCATATTATCACCATACCATATTATCACCATACTGAGAGACCTCACCATACCATATTATCACCATACCATATTTTCACCATACCATATTATCACCATACTGAGAGACCTCACCATACCATATTATCACCATACCATATTACCACCAAACTGAGAGACCTCACCATACCATATTATCACCGTACCATATTATTTCCATACCATATTATCACCATACTGAGAGACCTCACCATACCATATTATCACCATACTGAGAGACCTCACATACCATATTATCACCATACCATATTATCACCATACTGAGACACCTCACCATACCATATTATCACCATACCATATTATCACCATACTGAGAGACCTCACCATAACATATTATCACCACACCATATTATCACCATACCATATTACCACCAAACTGAGAGACCTCACCATACTATATTATCACCATACCATAATATCACCATACCATATTATCACCATACTGAGAGAACTCACCATACCATATTATCACCATACCATATTATCACCATACCATATTATCACCATTCTGAGGGACCTCACCATACCATATTATCACCATACCATATTATCACCATACCATATTATCACCATACCATAATATCACCATACCATGATATCACCATACCATATTATCACCATACCATATTATCAACATACCCTATTATCACCATACCATATTATCACCATTCCATATTATCACCATACTGAGAGACCTCACCATACCATATTATCACCATACCATATTATCACCATACCATATTATCACCATACCATATTATCACCATACCATATTATCACCATACTGAGAGACCTCACCATACCATATTATCACCATACTGAGAGACCTCACCATACCATATTATCACCATGCTGAGAGACCTCACCATACCATATTATCACCATACCATATTATCACCATATTGAGAGACCTCACCATACCATATTATCACCATGCTGAGAGACCTCACCATACCATATTATCACCATACCATATTATCACCATGCTGAGAGACCTCACCATACCATATTATCACCATACCATATTATCACCATACTGAGAGACCTCACCATACCATATTATCACCATACCATATTATCACCATATTGAGAGACCTCACCATACCATATTATCACCATACTGAGAGACCTCACCATACCATATTATCACCATACCATATTATCACCATACCATATTATCACCATACTGAGAGACCTCACCATACCATATTATCACCATACCATATTATCACCATATTGAGAGATCTCACCATACCATATTATCACCATACCATATTATCACCATATCATATTATCACCATACCATATTATCACCATACCATATTATCACCATATTGAGAGACCTCACCATACCATATTATCACCATACCATATTATCACCATACCATATTATCACCATACCATATTATCACCATATTGAGAGACCTCACCATACCATATTATCACCATACCATATTATCACCATACCATATTATCACCATACTAAGAGACCTCACCATACCATATTATCACCATACCATATTATCACCATACTGAGAGACCTCACCATACCATATTATCACCATACCATATTATCACCATACCATATTATCACCATACCATATTATCACCATATTGAGAGACCTCACCATACCATATTATCACCATACCATATTATCACCATACCATATTATCACCATACCATATTATCACCATACTGAGAGACCTCACCATACCATATTATCACCATACCATATTATCACCATACTGAGAGACCTCACCATACCATATTATCACCATACCATATTATCACCATACCATATTATCACCATATTGAGAGACCTCACCATACCATATTGTCACCATACCATATTATCACCATACCATATTATCACCATACCATATTATCACCATATTGAGAGACCTCACCATAACATATTATCACCATGCCATATTATCACCATACCATATTATCACCATATTGAGAGACCTCACCATACCATATTATCACCATACTGAGACACCTCACCATACCATATTATCACCATACCATAATATCACCATACTGAGAGACCTCACCATACCATATTATCACCATACCATATTATCACCATACTGAGGGACCTCACCATACCATATTATCACCATACCATATTATCACCATACCATATTATCACCATACCATATTATCACCATACCATATTATCACCATACTGAGAGACCTCACCATACCATATTATCACCATACCATAATATCACCATACTGAGAGACCTCACCATACCATATTATCACCATACCATATTATCACCATACTGAGAGACCTCACCATACCATATTATCACCATACCATAATATCACCATACCATATTATCACCATACCATATTATCACCATACTGAGAGACCTCACCATACCATATTATCACCATACCATATTTTCACCATACTAAGAGACCTCACCATACCATGTTATGGTTACATGGCCTTAATAGTTTTTCCATCTGTTGCTTCTTGCTTGTGTGCAGCATGTGTGTGTTTCTGTGTGTATTAGTTTCTCTCTCTGTGTGTGTGTGTGTGTGTGTGTGTGTGTGTGTGTGTGTGTGTGTGTGTGTGTGTGTGTGTGTGTGTGTGTGTGTTTTTTTGTTTGTGTGTTTCTGTGTGTGTGCTTTTGTGTGTGTGTGTGTGTGTGTTTGTGTTTCTGTGTGTGTGTGTGTTTTTGTGTGTATGTGTGTGTGTGTGTGTTTCCGTGTGTGTGCGTGTTTTTGTGTGTATGTGTGTGTGTGTGTGTGTGTTTCCGTGTGTGTGTGTGTGTGGTTGTGCTGCAGCGCTCACTGGCGCCAAATTTAGTAACTCTCAGCGTATCTGGTACAACTGTTGCTCTCCTCTCCAACTCCGCTCAGAGCAGAGAGCTACTGACGTTTTCTTTTTATTGGGAGCTTTACAACACAATTTTTTTTGCGTTAAACTGCGAACCAACCGCTCTTTACTTATGGAGGAGTCTTATTTAATTAAAAACAACAGTCACACCTTAATCCTATACACCAACAAAAATCACACTTCCATTTCCACCAACTTTCCGACAAAAGTTTTCCTCCCTCAACAAATCAAAGGGAAATCAGTTGAAAATGAACAATAGAATCACGCTAGCATTGACCATTTCGGATAGACTATGGAGGGAGAGGGAGAGAGAGAGAGAGAGAGAGAGAGGGAGAGATAGAGAGAGGGAGAGATAGCGAGAGCGAGAGAAAGAGAGAGAAAGAGAGAGAAAGAGAAAGAGAGAGAAATATATATAAAGAAGTAGAGGAATACGTTTTTGGGACTTACCGCGAGGGCTTGTAGCCTTTCCTTGTGAAGCTCAGCCTCAGCCATCCTGTTGGGCACAGGAGAGAGAGGTCAGTGACGGCCTAGCAGGGGGAGAGAGGTGGGCTGCGTGCCTGGGTTAGGGTCCGGGTCCTGGGGTTTCTGGCGTCAAGGCCGGTAGGGGTACAGAGGTCCTGTATGTGTTCTGTAGTTGCAATAATCCAGTCAGAGTAGGAGAGTGTGTATTTGCTCGCTGAAGAGAGAGAAAATAGCTTTCTCATTCACTGGCCATGTGCCTGAAATATGCCTGCTCCCTGCTTGCTGCTCACATTCTCTCTCTCTCTCTCTCTCTCTCTCTCTCTCTCTCTCTGTCTCTCTGTCTCTCTGTCTCTCTCTCTCTCTTTCTCTCTGTCTCTGTCTCTGTCTCTGTCTCTCTGTCTCTGTCTCTCTCTCTCTCTCTCTCTCTCTCTCTCTCTCTCTCTCTCTCTCTCTCTCTCTCTCCTCCCACTCCCTCCCTCCCTCCCTCTCTGTGACTGGCCATGTATGTGCAGCAGCTGGCAGCAGAAGCAGCTGAGTCGAGGGATCGCTGAAGAGACAGACATTTTTCAGCTAGGCTGCTGGAAGGAGAAAGGGGAGACATAATATAGAATTAAAACAGAATGATAACTACGCCCTTGTCGTTAACACACGTTTGCTCAATCTACATCTCAGGTACTCAAAACTCTTAAGCATAAAAAAACTAAACAGCAAGCCAATTTCCACAAACATCTTGCAAAATGTAACACAGCTATCAGAATCATGCTTAAAGTGAAACTTTGCATACAAATGAGAGACACACACACACACACGCACGCACGCACGCACACACACACACACACACACACACACACACACACACACACACACACAGATCAAATTAATCTAACTTAGTGAAAAACTGAGATCACACTAATGTGACGTACTCAAAACACTCATCAGATCCTATTACCAAACACCATCACAGCCACCATCACAACCACCATCACAACAACCATCACAACAACCATCACAACCACCATCACAACCACCATCACAACCACCATCACAACCACCATCACAACAACCATCACAACCACCATCACAACCCCCATCACAACCACCATCACAACAACCATCACAACAACCATCACAACCACCATCACAACCACCATCACAACCCCCATCACAACCACCATCACAACAACCATCACAAAAACCATCACAACAACCATCACAACAACCATCACAACCACCATCACAACCACCATCACAACCACCATCACAACAACCATCACAACCACCATCACAACCACCATCACAACAACCATCACAACCACCATCACAACCACCATCACAACCACCATCACAACAACCATCACAACAACCATCACAACCACCATCACAACCACCATCACAACCACCATCACAACAACCATCACAACCACCATCACAACAACCATCACAACCACCATCACAACCACCATCACAACCACCATCACAACCACCATCACAACAACCTCTCCCTTGATGTGATCAAGACATAGGAGATGATTGTGGACTACAGGAAAAGGAGGACTGTACCGGTACCCCCTGTATATAGCCTCCACATTGACTCTG
Organism: Oncorhynchus mykiss; assembly: GCF_057628025.1. Classification (NCBI taxonomy): domain Eukaryota; kingdom Metazoa; phylum Chordata; class Actinopteri; order Salmoniformes; family Salmonidae; genus Oncorhynchus; species Oncorhynchus mykiss. The sequence continues at coordinate 3,612,090 of NC_143033.1, read as the reverse complement.
TACCGGTACCCCCTGTATATAGCCTCCACATTGACTCTGTACCGTAACACCCTGTATATAGCCTCCACATTGACTCTGTACCGGTACCCCCTGTATATAGCCTCCACATTGACTCTGTACTGGTACCCCCTGTATATAGCCTCCACATAGACTCTGTACCGGTACCCCGTATATATAGCCTCCACATTGACTCTGTACCGGTACCCCCTGTATATAGCCTCCACATTGACTCTGTACTGGTACCCCCTGTATATAGCCTCCACATTGACTCTGTACCGTAACACCCTGTATATAGCCTCCACATTGACTCTGTAATCGTAACACCCTGTATATATCCTCTACATTGACTCTGCATCGTAACACCCTGTATATAGCCTCCACATTGACTCTGTACCGGTACGCTCAGGATCACCTGGCCCTCTCTGCTCAGGATCACCTGGCCCTCTCTGCTCAGGATCACCTGGCCCTCTCTGCTCAGGATCACCTGACCCTCTCTGCTCAGGATCACCTGGCCCTCTCTGCTCAGGATCACCTGGCCCTCTTTGCTCAGGATCACCTGGCCCTCTTTGCTCAGGATCACCTGGCCCTCTCTGCTCAGGATCACCTGGCCCTCTCTGCTCTGGCTGAAAAACATTGTCATGTAAGGTGTTCAGGAAATGAAGGAGATGGGTATTGTTCTATGGTCCAAGGGTGGCATAGTGATGGACAACCCCATTGTGGCTCATAGCTGCGCATATGGTGACATTTTCCCCCGCGCTGACCAGGTACCTCAATGATGGCACGTTGACCAATGATGTTCCTTCCTCTCCTCTCCGTCTTTGCTAAATTGAATCCAGCCTCATCTATGAGTATGAGTTCCTGGGGGACTGGACTTGTATCCAACTCCATGATTCTCTTAAATGACAGTAAATACTGTAATTGCTGTATAGTAAAGTTCACTGTCAACATCAATGAGTCTCTAATGTTTCAGGAGTGTGATACTAGAACATCACTGTACCTGCACATACAGTGCCTTGCAAAAGTATTCGGCCCCCTTGAACTTTGCGACCTTTTGCCACATTTCAGGCTTCAAACATAAAGATATAAAACTGTATTTTTTTGTGAAGAATCAACAACAAGTGGGACACAATCATGAAGTGGAACGACATTTATTGGATATTTCAAACTTTTTTAACAAATCAAAAACTGAAAAATTGGGCGTGCAAAATGATTCAGCCCCTTTACTTTCAGTGCAGCAAACTCTCTCCAGAAGTTCAGTGAGGATCTCTGAATGATCCAATGTTGACCTAAATGACTAATGATGATAAATACAATCCACCTGTGTGTAATCAAGTCTCCGTATAAATGCACCTGCACTGTGATAGTCTCAGAGGTCCGTTAAAAGCGCAGAGAGCATCATGAAGAAGAAGGAACACACCAGGCAGGTCCGAGATACTGTTGTGAAGAAGTTTAAAGCCGGATTTGGATACAAAAAGATTTCCCAAGCTTTAAACATCCCAAGGAGCACTGTGCAAGCGATAATATTGAAATGGAAGGAGTATCAGACCACTGCAAATCTACCAAGACCTGGCCGTCCCTCTAAACTTTCAGCTCATACAAGGAGAAGACTGATCAGAGATGTAGCCAAGAGGCCCATGATCACTCTGGATGAACTGCAGAGATCTACAGCTGAGGTGGGAGACTCTGTCCATAGGACAACAATCAGTCGTATATTGCACAAATCTGGCCTTTATGGAAGAGTGGCAAGAAGAAAGCCATTTCTTAAAGATATCCATAAAAAGTGTTGTTTAAGGTTTGCCACAAGCCACCTGGGAGACACACCAAACATGTGGAAGAAGGTGCTCTGGTCAGATTAAACCAAAATTGAACTTTTTGGCAACAATGCAAAACGTTATGTTTGGCGTAAAAGCAACACACCATCCCCACTGTCAAACATGGTGGTGGCAGCATTGGGGTTTGGGCCTGCTTTTCTTCAGCAGGGACAGGGAAGATGGTTAAAATTGATGGGAAGATGGATGGAGCCAAATACAGGACCATTCTGGAAGAAAACCTGATGGAGTCTGCAAAAGACCTGAGACTGGGACGGAGATTTGTCTTCCAACAAGACAATGATCCAAAACATAAAGCAAAATCTACAATGGAATGGTTCAAAAACAAACATATCCAGGTGTTAGAATGGCCAAGTCAAAGTCCAGACCTGAATCCAATCGAGAATCTGTGGAAAGAACTGAAAACTGCTGTTCACAAATGCTCTCCATCCAACATCACTGAGCTCGAGCTGTTTTGCAAGGAGGAATGGGAAAAAATGTCAGTCTCTCGATGTGCAAAACTGATAGAGACATACCCCAAGCGACTTACAGCTGTAATCGCAGCAAAAGGTGGCGCTACAAAGTATTAACTTAAGGGAGCTGAATAATTTTGCACGCCCAATTTGTCAGTTTTTGATTGTTAAAAAAGTTTGAAATATCCAATAAATGTCGTTCCACTTCATGATTGTGTCCCACTTGTTGTTGATTCTTCACCAAAAAATACAGTTTTATATCTTTATGTTTGAAGCCTGAAATGTGGCAAAAGGTCGCAAAGTTCAAGGGGGCCGAATACTTTCGCAAGGCACTGTATTCCTACCGTTTATCCTTCACTCTTTGGGAATTCCGTTTGTTTCAGGAGTGTGATACTAGAACATCACTGTACCTGCGTTTATCCTTCACTCTTTGGGAATTCCGTTTCCGATGGGACTCTGTAGATGTGCTTCATCCAGAGATGGTGTTTCTTACGGATGAGGGCTACGGTTGATCAGCTCACGCTGATGTTATGGAGGATGACGGGGGTTTTCCAATCATCTGTTGTTTATGGCTTTATTTTTCAGGGGCGGCAGGGTAGCCTAGTGGTTAGAGCCCTGAACAGGCAGAACGACAGTCATTGAAAATAATAATTGAAAATAAGAATTTGTTCTTAACTGACTTGCCTAGTTAAATAAAGGTAAAATTAAACTACCATTTGCACAATGGCAGCCTCCTGTTGGTCTGTAAACAGACCCGTTCTACCATGTAGACCGTCTACAACAACAACACAGTACAGTAAACACTACATATGTCTGTGGTACAAACCTCTTCTCATTGTGGAACGTCCGGATGATGGATGGTGGTTGACCACATGGTCTGCCCAGCCTCTCTCTCAAGGTCAAACCATGGTTGACCACATGGTCTGCCCAGCCTCTCTCTCAAGGTCAAACCATGGTTGACCACATGGTCTGCCCAGCCTCTCTCTCGAGGTTTAACCATGGTTGACCACATGGTCTGCCACAATTTCATCAGATATTACTCTCCTTGTTCATGGTCCACCCCCACCTCTTCCTCCACATCCACCTCTTCCTCCAGCCCAACCCCCATCTCTTCCTCTAACCCCCATCTCTTCCTCCACCTCCATCTCTTCCTCCACCTCCATTTCGACCTCTTCCTCCAACTCCAACTCCACCTCCACACCCAACCCCACCTCTTCCTCCATCTCCATCTCTACCTCTTCCACCTCCACCTCTACCTCCACCTCTTCCTCCACCTCTTCACCTCCATCTCTACCTCTTCATCCAGCTCTTCCTCCAGCTCTTCCACCACCTCTTCCTCCACCTCTTCCTCCACCTCCATCTCTACCTCTTCCTCCAGCTCTTCCTCCACCTCTACCTCCACCTCTTCCTCCACTCTTCCTCCACTTCCAACCCCACCTCTTCTTCCACCTCCATCTGCACATCCACATCTTCCTCCACATCCACCTCTTCCTCCAACCCCACCTCTTCCTCCACCTCTACCTCCAGCTCTTCCTCCACCTCCAACCCCACCTCCACCCCCACCTTTACCTTTACCTCCACCCCCAGTATTTGGCTCTGGAAGAGAGGAGAGGAGAGAAGAGAAGAGAGAGGCTTCTATAGTCTCTGGCTCTGTGTTGTCTTGGCTGTGTGCTTAGGGTCATTGTCCTGTTGGAAGGTGAACCTTTGCCCCAGTCTGAGGTCCATCCCCACAGCATGATGCTGCCACCACCATGCTTCACCGTAGGAATGGTGTCAGATTCCCTCCGGATGTGACGCTTGGCATTCAGGTCAAAGAGTTCAATCTTTGTTTCATCAGACCAGAGAATCTTGTTTCTCATGGTCTGAGAGTCTTTAGGTGCCTTTTGGTAAACTCCAAGCGAGCTGTCATGTGCCTTTTACTGAGGACTGGCTTCCATTTGGCCACTCTACCATAAAGGCCTGATTGGTGGAGTGCTGCAGAGATGGTGGACTCCAATCAAGATGTAGAAACATCTCAAGAATGATTAATGGAAACAGGATGCACCTGAGCTCAAATTCCAGTCTCATAGCAAAGGTTGACAATACTTACATAAATAAAATATTTATGTTTTAAATATCTAATACATTTGCAACATTTCTAAAAAACCTGTTTCACTTTGTCATTATGGGGCATTGTGATGTCATTATGGGCTATTGTGATGTCAATATGGGGCATTGTGATGTCATTATGGGGCATTGTGATATCATTATGGGGCATTGTGTGTAGATTGCTGAGGATGTTCTTCATTTTTAAAATCCATTTTAGAATAAGGCTGTAATGTAACAAAAGTCAAGTGGTCTGAATACTTTCCGAAGTCACTGCATATGCACACACACTGACTCACAGATCTTTACACACACTGACTCACAGATCTTTACACACAGTGACTCAGATCTTTACACACACTGACTCACAGATCTTTACACACACTGACTCACAGATCTTTACACACACTGACTCACAGATCTTTACAAACACTGACTCACAGATCTTTACATACAGTGACTCACAGATCTTTACACACACTGACTCACAGATCTTTACATACAGTGACTCAGATCTTTACACACACTGACTCACAGATCTTTACACACACTGACTCACAGATCTTTACACACACTGACTCACAGATCTTTACACACACTGACTCACAGATCTTTACACACACTGACTCACAGATCTTTACATACAGTGACTCACAGATCTTTACACACACTGACTCACAGATCTTTACACACACTGACTCACAGATCTTTACACACACTGACTCACAGATCTTTACACACACTGACTCACAGATCTTTACACACACTGACTCACAGATCTTTACATACAGTGACTCAGATCTTTACACACACTGACTCACAGATCTTTACACACACTGACTCACAGATCTTTACACACACTGACTCACAGATCTTTACATACAGTGACTCAGATCTTTACACACACTGACTCACAGATCTTTACACACACTGACTCACAGATCTTTACACACAGTGACTCACAGATCTTTACACACACTGACTCACAGATATTTACACACTCTGACTCACAGATCTTTACACACACTGACTCACAGATCTTTACACACACTGACTCACAGATCTTTACACACACTGACTCACAGATCTTTACATACAGTGACTCAGATCTTTACACACACTGACTCACAGATCTTTACACACACTGACTCACAGATCTTTACATACACTGACTCGCAGATCTTTACATACAGTGACTCACAGATCTTTACACACACTGACTCACAGATCTTTACATACAGTGACTCACAGATCTTTACAAACATTGACTCAGATCTTTACACACACTGACTCACAGATCTTTACACACACTGACTCACAGATCTTTACATACAGTGACTCACAGATCTTTACATACACTGACTCACAGATCTTTACATACAGTGACTCACAGATCTTTACATACACTGACTCACAGATCTTTACACACACTGACTCACAGATCTTTACACACACTGACTCACAGATCTTTACACACACTGACTCACAGATCTTTACACACACTGACTCACAGATCTTTACACACACTGACTCACAGATCTTCACACACACTGACTCACAGATCTTTACACACACTGACTCACAGATCTTTACACACACTGACTCACAGATCTTTACACACACTGACTCACATATCTTTACACACACTGACTCACAGATCTTCACACACACTGACTCACAGATCTTTACACACACTGACTCACAGATCTTTACACACACTGACTCACAGATCTTTACACACACTGACTCACAGATCTTTACACACACTGACTCACAGATCTTTACATACAGTGACTCAGATCTTTACACACACTGACTCACAGATCTTTACACACAATGACGTACTGAGTCTCAGCCTCAGTGTGAGATAGGAGCTTATATGCCCAGCCCTTTACACCAGATTGTGACTGAAGCCTACAGCTACATATGCCCAGTCCCCAGACCTATACACACTAAGACTCACTGATTGTCAGATTGTGACTGAAGCCTACAGCTACATATGCCCAGTCCCCAGACCTATACACACTCTGACTCACTGACTGTCAGATTGTGACTGAAGCCTACAGCTACATATGCCCAGTCCCCAGACCTATACACACTCTGACTCACTGACTGTCAGATTGTGACTGAAGCCTACAGCTACATATGCCCAGTCCCCAGACCTATACACACTCTGACTCACTGACTGTCAGATTGTGACTGAAGCCTACAGCTACATATGCCCAGTCCCCAGACCTATACACACTCTGACTCACTGACTGTCAGACTGGAGTTAGCTACACATCCCCGGCTCCCGATTTTACTAGACATCCAAGAAGCAGCGGCAGAGGGAGTGGGTGGGGGTGGGGGGGGTCAGTGGGGACTGGGTGGGGGGGGGTATTAGAGTTCCCACTGACCCCCCTCTTCACCCTTCCATTACCCCTTCCCCCCTCTTTATCCCTCTTTCATCACATCCGTCCTGTTCAAGCTCACGGGTGGAGGGATACAGAACACTCCATATATGGTGAAAAGGCTGCATGAGGCAGGGCAGCCACACAGCAGTCAGTCTGCAGCGCTACTCAGGAGTAATGCTCATGGGAAATGTCCTTAGAACAAACTACCCTGGCTGGGGAGCCTGCATGCAGAGTGGTCTACGTGGTGGAGTCCTATTGGAGGACTTGAAGGAAGACAATAGAAACTGGATTTTGGGAGTTTGAATAGTAGAGAGTTAATAACATGGGATTGTTGCTATGGGGATCAAGCACTCGCAAACCCAAAACATTATGATTCTTGTTATTGGGTTTTTAGAAACTTGACTTTTTTTAATAGTTTATATTATTTATTTGCGTTATTTGAGAAGAAAAAAAAAATACATTGATGGGAATTTTATAAGGGAAATATGTTTTGGTAAAAAATACAAAATCATCTCAATATTATTAATTTTCATGTCAGCTCTATACCAGGAAATGTCCTTGTCCGTAGCAAAGATCCCAATTTATACGTTCTAAAGACTGGCAAAAATGTATATTACCTAAAAAAATATAGTATGTAGTGTCTTGCGATATCCCTCTGTGACTTTAAACAATACAGTGCCTTGCGAAAGTATTCGGCCCCCTTGAACTTTGCGACCTTTTGCCACATTTCAGGCTTCAAACATAAAGATATAAAACTGTATTTTTTTGTGAAGAATCAACAACAAGTGGGACACAATCATGAAGTGGAACGACATTTATTGGATATTACAAACTTTTTTAACAAATCAAAAACTGAAAAATTGGGCGTGCAAAATTATTCAGCCCCCTTAAGTTAATACTTTGTAGCGCCACCTTTTGCTGCGATTACAGCTGTAAGTCGCTTGTGGTATGTCTCTATCAGTTTTGCACATCGAGAGACTGACATTCTTTCCCATTCCTCCTTGCAAAACAGCTCGAGCTCAGTGAGGTTGGATGGAGAGCATTTGTGAACAGCAGTTTTCAGTTCTTTCCACAGATTCTCGATTGGATTCAGGTCTGGACTTTGACTTGGCCATTCTAACACCTGGATATGTTTATTTTTGAACCATTCAATTGTAGATTTTGCTTTATCTTTTGGGTTATTGTCTTGTTGGAAGACAAATCTCCGTCCCAGTCTCAGGTCTTTTGCAGACTCCATCAGGTTTTCTTCCAGAATGGTCCTGTATTTGGCTCCATCCATCTTCCCATCAATTTTAACCATCTTCCCTGTCCCTGCTGAAGAAAAGCAGGCCCAAACCATGATGCTGCCACCACCATGTTTGAAAGTTGGGATGGTGTGTTCAGCTGTGTTGCTTTTACGCCAAACATAACGTTTTGCATTGTTGCCAAAAAGTTCCATTTTGGTTTCATCTGACCAGAGCACCTTCTTCCACATGTTTGGTGTGTCTCCCAGGTGGCTTGTGGCAAACTTTAAACGGCACTTTTTATGGATATCTTTAAGAAATGGCTTTCTTCTTGCCACTCTTCCATAAAGGCCAGATTTGTGCAATATACGACTGATTGTTGTCCTATGGACAGAGTCTCCCACCACAGCTGTAGATCTCTGCAGTTCATCCAGAGTGATCATGGGCCTCTTGGCTGCATCTCTGATCAGTCTTCTCCTTGTATGAGCTGAAAGTTTAGAGGGACGGCCAGGTCTTGGTAGATTTGCAGTGGTCTGATACTCCTTCCATTTCAATATTATCGCTTGCACAGTGCTCCTTGGGATGTTTAAAGCTTGGGAAATCTTTTTGTATCCAAATCCGGCTTTAAACTTCTTCACAACAGTATCGCGGACCTGCCTGGTGTGTTCCTTGTTCTTCATGATCCTCTCTGCGCTTTTAACGGACCTCTGAGACTATCACAGTGCAGGTGCATTTATACGGAGACTTGATTACACACAGGTGGATTGTATTTATCATCATTAGTCATTTAGGTCAACATTGGATCATTCAGAGATCCTCACTGAACTTCTGGAGAGAGTTTGTGGACTGAAAGTAAAGGGGCTGAATAATTTTTCACGCCCAATTTTTCAGTTTTTGATTTGTTAAAAAAGTTTGAAATATCCAATAAATGTCGTTCCACTTCATGATTGTGTCCCACTTGTTGTTGATTCATCACAAAAAAATACAGTTTTATTACTTTATGTTTGAAGCCTGAAATGTGGCAAAAGGTCACAAAGTTCAAGGGGGCCGAATACTTTCGCAAGGCACTGTATTTCTCTCAAAACTTCGATTCCTAAAAGATGTGTCCTGAGATTTGGTTTACTCCGTCAGATTGGTCTAAAATCCTAAAGGAATCAGGAATGTGCAGGGTCACCTATATCATAAGGACCACTTATTCAGGTCCTCATTACATCTAGTGCAACAGGATACGGTCTGGAAAGTTCTCTACTGTTGATAGATTTAAACAAACAAACAGTATTGGAATCACCGTGGTCAAATCAAATCAACGTTTATTTGTCACGTGCGGCGAATACAACATGTGTAGTAGACCTTACAGTGAAATGCTGAATACAACAGGTGTAGTAGACCTCACAGTGAAATGCTGAATACAACAGGTGTAGTAGACCTCACAGTGAAATGCTGAATACAACAGGTGTAGTAGACCTCACAGTGAAATGCTGAATACAACAGGTGTAGGTAGACCTTACAGTGAAATGCTGAATACAACAGGTGTAGTAGACCTTATAGTGAAATGCTGAATACAACAGGTGTAGTAGACCTTACAGTGAAATGCTGAATACAACAGGTGTAGGTAGACCTTACAGTGAAATGCTGAATACAACAGGTGTAGTAGACCTTACAGTGAAATGCTGAATACAACAGGTGTAGGTAGACCTTACAGTGAAATGCTGAATACAACAGGTGTAGTAGACCTTACAGTGAAATGCTGAATACAACAGGTGTAGTAGACCTCACAGTGAAATGCTGAATACAACAGGTGTAGTAGACCTCACAGTGAAATGCTGAATACAACAGGTGTAGTAGACCTCACAGTGAAATGCTGAATACAACAGGTGTAGTAGACCTCACAGTGAAATGATGAATACAACAGGTGTAGTAGACCTTACAGTGAAATGCTGAATACAACAGGTGTAGTAGACCTCACAGTGAAATGCTGAATACAACAGGTGTAGTAGACCTCACAGTGAAATGCTGAATACAACATGTGTAGTAGACCTCACAGTGAAATGATGAATACAACAGGTGTAGTAGACCTTACAGTGAAATGCTGAATACAACAGGTGTAGTAGACCTTACAGTGAAATGCTGAATACAACAGGTGTAGTAGACCTTACCGTGAAATGCTGAATACAACAGGTGTAGTAGACCTCACAGTGAAATGCTGAATACAACAGGTGTAGTAGACCTTACAGTGAAATGCTGAATACAACAGGTGTAGTAGACCTTACAGTGAAATGCTGAATACAACAGGTGTAGTAGACCTCAGTGAAATGCTGAATACAACAGGTGTAGTAGACCTCACAGTGAAATGATGAATACAACAGGTGTAGTAGACCTCACAGTGAAATGCTGAATACAACAGATGTAGTAGACCTTACAGTGAAATGCTGAATACAACAGGTGTAGTAGACCTCAGTGAAATGCTGAATACAACAGGTGTAGTAGACCTCAGTGAAATGCTGAATACAACAGGTGTAGTAGACCTTACAGTGAAATGCTGAATACAACAGGTGTAGTAGACCTTACAGTGAAATGCTGAATACAACAGGTGTAGTAGACCTTACAGTGAAATGCTGAATACAACAGGTGTAGTAGACCTTACAGTGAAATGCTGAATACAACAGGTGTAGTAGACCTTACAGTGAAATGCTGAATACAACAGGTGTAGTAGACCTTACAGTGAAATACTGAATACAACAGGTGTAGACATCACAGTGAAATGCTGAATACAACAGGTGTAGACATCACAGTGAAATGCTGACTTACAGGCTCTAACCAATAGTGCAAAAAAGGTGTCAGGTGAACAATAGGTAGGTAAAGAAATAAAACAACAGTAAAAAGACAGGCTATATACAGTAGAGAGGCTATATACAGTAGAGAGGCTATATACAGTAGAGAGGCTATAAAAGTAGGGAGGCTATATACAGTAGAGAGGCTATATAAGTAGGGAGGCTATATACAGTAGAGAGGCTATATACAGTAGAGAGGCTATAAAAGTAGGGAGGCTATAAAAGTAGGGAGGCTATATACAGTAGAGAGGCTATAAAAGTAGGGAGGCTATATACAGTAGAGAGGCTATATAAGTAGGGAGGCTATATACAGTAGAGAGGCTATATACAGTAGAGAGGCTATAAAAGTAGGGAGGCTATAAAAGTAGGGAGGCTATATACAGTAGAGAGGCTATAACAGTAGAGAGGTTATATACAGTAGAGAGGCTATATACAGTAGGGAGGCTATATACAGTAGTTAGGCTATATACTGTAGTTAGGCTATATACTGTAGTTAGGCTATAACAGTAGAGAGGCTATATACAGTAGAGAGGCTATATACAGTAGAGAGGCTATATACAGTAGTTAGGCTATATACAGTAGAGAGGCTATATACAGTAGAGAGGCTATAAAAGTAGGGAGGCTATATACAGTAGAGAGGCTATATACAGTAGCGAGGCTATATACAGTAGCAAGGCTATATACAGTAGAGAGGCTATATACAGTAGAGAGGCTATATACAGTAGAGAGGCTATATACAGTAGAGAGGCTATAAAAGTAGGGAGGCTATATACAGTAGAGAGGCTATATACAGTAGCGAGGCTATATACAGTAGCAAGGCTATATACAGTAGAGAGGCTATATACAGTAGAGAGGCTATATACAGTAGAGAGGCTATATACAGACACCTGGTTAGTCAGGCTGATTGAGGTAGTATGTACGTGTAGATATGGTTAAAGTGACTAAGCATATATGATGAACAGAGTGTGGCAGTAGTGTAAAAGAGGGTGGTGGGACACAATGCCGATAGCCCGGTTAGCCAATGTGTGGTAGCAATGGTTGGTCGGCCCAATTGAGGTAGTATGTACATGGATGTATAGTTAAAGTGACTATGCTTATATGATAAACAGAGAGTAGCAGCAGCAGCGTCACAACCATAAACTATCTGCCTGATAGATTAAAATAGAATATAAATTTTCATTCAAAGATATGGGTTGTTTTCCCCCAAGGTGGATGGGGCAGAAACTTTATATTGAATACAAGGACTTGTAACGCTCGTCTGATGAAGAATGAGTGGACCAACGTGCAGCGTGGTAAGGAGGTACGTGTTCATGATATTTATTTAAATTTGAAGACTAGAACAAAAATAACAAAGCGAGAAACGAACAGTTCTGTAAGGTAACTTAAACTATACAGAAAACAACTACCCACACACCCAGGTGGGAAAAAGGCTACCTAAGTATGATTCTCAATCAGAGACAACGATAGACAGTGATTGAGAACCACACCCGGTCAAACACAAAGAAATAGAAAACATAGAAATAAAGAAACTAGAATGCCCACCCTAGTCACGCCCTGGTCATAGAGAGGCTTCTCTATTTTGGTTAGGCCCCACCCCAAAGGTGCGGACTCCGGCCTTAAAACCTCCGTCTGGGTGGGCTTCCTTTACGGCGGCGGCTCTGGTGTGGGACGTAGACCCGCCTCTGGCTCCCCCCACTTTGGTGGCGCCTCTGGTGAGGGGACCCTCGCCGCCGACCCTGGATTGGGGACCCTCGCCGCCGACCCCGGACTGGGCACCCTCGTTGGAGGCTCAGGACTGGAAGCCGTCTCTGGAGGCCCCGGACTGGAGGCCGTCTCTGGAGGCCCCGGACTGGAGGCCGTCTCTGGAGGCCCCGGACTGGAGGCCGTCTCTGGAGGCCCCGGACTGGAGGCCGTCTCTGGAGGCCCCGGACTGGAGGCCGTCTCTGGAGGCCCCGGACTGGAGGCCGTCTCTGGAGGCCCCGGACTGGAGGCCGTCTCTGGAGGCTCCGGACTGGAGGCCGTATCTGGAGGCTCCGGACTGGAGGCCGTCTCTGGAGGCTCCGGACTGGAGGCCGTCTCTGAAGGCCGTCTCTGGGGGCTCCGGACTGGAGGCCGTCTCTGGAGGCTCCGGACTGGAGGCCGTCTCTGAAGGCCGTCTCTGGGGGCTCCGGACTGGAGGCCGTCTCTGGGGGCTCCGGACTGGAGGCCGTCTCTGGGGGCTCCGGACTGGAGGCCGTCTCTGGGGGCTCCGGACTGGAGGCCGTCTCTGGGGGCTCCGGACTGGAGGCCGTCTCTGGGGGCTCCGGACTGGAGGCCGTCTCTGGGGGCTCCGGACTGGAGGCCGTCTCTGGGGGCCCCGGACTGGGGGCCGTCTCTGGGGGCTCCGGACTGGGCGCCGTCTCTGGGGGCTCCGGACTGGGGGACGTCTCTGGGGGCTCCGGACTGGGGGACGTCTCTGGGGGCTCCGGACTGGGGGACGTCTCTGGGGGCTCCGGACTGGGGGAGGTCTCTGGGGGCTCCGGACTGGGGGACGTCTCTGGGGGCTCCGGACTGGGGGACGTCTCTGGGGGCTCCGGACTGGGGGACGTCTCTGGGGGCTCCGGACTGGGGGACGTCTCTGGGGGCTCCGGACTGGAGGCCGTCTCTGGGGGCTCCGGACTGGAGGCCGTCTCTGGGGGCTCAGGACTGGAGGCCGTCTCTGGGGGCTCCGGACTGGAGGCCGTCTCTGGGGGCTCCGGACTGGAGGCCGTCTCTGGGGGCCCCGGATTGGGGGCCGTCTCTGGGGGCTCCGGACTGGGCGCCGTCTCTGGGGGCTCCGGACTGGGGGACGTCTCTGGGGGCTCCGGACTGGGGGACGTCTCTGGGGGCTCCGGACTGGGGGACGTCTCTGGGGGCTCCGGACTGGGGGACGTCTCTGGGGGCTCCGGACTGGGGGACGTCTCTGGGGGCTCCGGACTGGAGGCCGTCTCTGGGGGCTCCGGACTGGAGGCCGTCTCTGGGGGCTCCGGACTGGAGGCCGTCTCTGGGGGCTCCGGACTGGAGGCCGTCTCTGGGGGCTCCGGACTGGAGGCCGTCTCTGAAGGCCGTCTCTGGGGGCTCCGGACTGGAGGCCGTCTCTGGGGGCTCCGGACTGGAGGCCGTCTCTGGGGGCTCCGGACTGGAGGCCGTCTCTGGGGGCTCCGGACTGGAGGCCGTCTCTGGGGGCTCCGGACTGGAGGCCGTCTCTGGGGGCCCCGGACTGGGGGCCGTATCTGGAGGCTCCGGACTGGAGGCCGTCTCTGAAGGCCGTCTCTGGGGGCTCCGGACTGGAGGCCGTCTCTGAAGGCCGTCTCTGGGGGCTCCGGACTGGAGGCCGTCTCTGGGGGCTCCGGACTGGAGGCCGTCTCTGGGGGCTCCGGACTGGAGGCCGTCTCTGGGGGCTCCGGACTGGAGACCGTCTCTGGGGGCTCCGGACTGGAGGCCGTCTCTGGGGGCTCCGGACTGGAGGCCGTCTCTGGGGGCTCCGGACTGGAGGCCGTCTCTGGGGGCCCCGGACTGGGGGCCGTCTCTGGGGGCTCCGGACTGGGCGCCGTCTCTGGGGGCTCCGGACTGGGGGACGTCTCTGGGGGCTCCGGACTGGGGGACGTCTCTGGGGGCTCCGGACTGGGGGACGTCTCTGGGGGCTCCGGACTGGGGGAGGTCTCTGGGGGCTCCGGACTGGGGGACGTCTCTGGGGGCTCCGGACTGGGGGACGTCTCTGGGGGCTCCGGACTGGGGGACGTCTCTGGGGGCTCCGGACTGGGGGACGTCTCTGGGGGCTCCGGACTGGAGGCCGTCTCTGGGGGCTCCGGACTGGAGGCCGTCTCTGGGGGCTCCGGACTGGAGGCCGTCTCTGGGGGCTCCGGACTGGAGGCCGTCTCTGGGGGCTCCGGACTGGAGGCCGTCTCTGGGGGCCCCGGACTGGGGGCCGTCTCTGGGGGCTCCGGACTGGGCGCCGTCTCTGGGGGCTCCGGACTGGGGGACGTCTCTGGGGGCTCCGGACTGGGGGACGTCTCTGGGGGCTCCGGACTGGGGGACGTCTCTGGGGGCTCCGGACTGGGGGACGTCTCTGGGGGCTCCGGACTGGGGGACGTCTCTGGGGGCTCCGGACTGGAGGCCGTCTCTGGGGGCTCCGGACTGGAGGCCGTCTCTGGGGGCTCCGGACTGGAGGCCGTCTCTGGGGGCTCCGGACTGGAGGCCGTCTCTGGGGGCTCCGGACTGGAGGCCGTCTCTGGGGGCCCCGGACTGGGGGACGTCTCTGGGGGCTCCGGACTGGGGGACGTCTCTGGGGGCTCCGGACTGGGGGACGTCTCTGGGGGCTCCGGACTGGGGGAGGTCTCTGGGGGCTCCGGACTGGGGGACGTCTCTGGGGGCCCCGGACTGGGGGCCGTCTCTGGGGGCTCCGGACTGGGGGCCGTCTCTGGGGGCTCCGGACTGGGCGCCGTCTCTGGGGGCTCCGGACTGGGGGACGTCTCTGGGGGCTCCGGACTGGGGGACGTCTCTGGGGGCTCCGGACTGGGGGACGTCTCTGGGGGCTCCGGACTGGGGGACGTCTCTGGGGGCCCCGGACTGGGGGCCGTCTCTGGGGGCTCCGGACTGGGCGCCGTCTCTGGGGGCTCCGGACTGGGGGACGTCTCTGGGGGCTCCGGACTGGGGGACGTCTCTTGGGGCTCCGGACTGGGGGACGTCTCTGGGGGCTCCGGACTGGGGGCCGTCTCTGGAGTGGAGAGACACACAGGAGGCCTGGATCTGGGAGCAGGCACAGGACTCACCAGGCTGGGGAGACATACAGGAGGCTTCTTCCTTGGCCGAGGCACCGTATACACAGGGGGCTCCGGACTGGGGCCGTCTCTGGGGGCTCCGGACTGGGGGACGTCTCTGGGGGCTCCGGACTGGGGGACGTCTCTGGGGGCTCCGGACTGGGGGACGTCTCTGGGGGCTCCGGACTGGGGGCCGTCTCTGGAGTGGAGAGACAGGAGGCCTGGTTCTGGGAGCAGGAACAGGACTCACCAGGCTGGGGAGACATACAGGAGGCTTCTTCCTTGGCCGAGGCACCGTATACACAGGGCCGTGGAGGCGCACTGGCAGCCTCGAGCGCAGAGCTGGCACAACCCGTTCTGGCTGGATGCCCACTTCCAACCGGCAAACGCGGGACGCTGGCACAGAGCACACCACCGGCCTGTGAATGCTCAACCGAGACACAGTGCACATCACCCCATAACACGGGGCCTGACCAGCCACACGCTCGCCACAGTAAGCACGGGGAGATGGCTCAGGTCTTCGACCTGACTCAGCCACACTCCCCAGTGCCTCTCGGGCTTCCTTGCCAGCCGTGTTCCCTCATAACGCTGCCGCTCAGTTTTAGCTGCTTCCAGTTCCTCCCGTGGACGGCGATGCTCCCCAGCCTGCCTCCAGGGTCCTTTCCCGTCCAGGATTTCCTCCCAAGTCCATGAAACCTGAACCCTCTGCTTCTCCTTACCACGCTGCTTGGTCCGCTTGCGGTGGGAGGTTCTGTAACACTCGTCTGATGAAGAATGAGTGGACCAACGTGCAGCGTGGTAAGGAGGTACGTGTTCATGATATTTATTTAAATTTGAACACTAGAACAAAAATACTAAAGCGAGAAACGAACAGTTCTGTAAGGTTACTAAAACTACACAGAAAACAACTACCCACACACCCAGGTGGGAAAAAGGCTACCTAAGTATGATTCTCAATCAGAGACAACGATAGACAGTGATTGAGAACCACACCCGGTCAAACGCAAAGAAATAGAAAACATAGAAATAAAGAAACTAGAATGACCACCCTAGTCACGCCCTGGCCTAACCAAAATAGAGAATAAAAGCCTCTCTATGGCCAGGGTGTGACATGACTATACAGTAGCTGACACTTTGGTCAATCAAAATTTATATTTCAAATGTTTAGCTCTAAAACACTCTTTTTTTTTTCTCATCCTGTGTAAACTAGCATGAGATCAGCTATAAAACTGTAGACACCTTGTAGAGTCCATGCCCCGATGTATTGAGGCTGTTCTGAGGGCTAAACGGGGTGCAACTCAAAATTAGGAAGGTGTTCCTTATGTTTTATATATAAAGTGTTCCTAATGTTTTGTACACTCAGTGTATGTGTGTTAGTGTGTCAGAGCTATAAACATGGGAGACAATATAATCTGCCAAAAACAAATAGAGAACACGTAAGAAACAACAATAACAACAACAAAAAAAAAGATATTGCTCAAATTTAAAGTCAGCTGGAT